>NC_027749.1:51908478-51913027 GCF_000695525.1 Brassica oleracea var. oleracea
TTTTTTTAATTATATTTTTAAATTCTGTAAAATAATAAAAACGAAGTAAATTCGTAGCTAATGTACGACCTATTTACGTGGAAACCTTACGAGGAAATGACGACAAATAATAAACGAGTATTTTACGAGAAGAAATTTACGAGGAAATTACGAGGAAAGATAAACGAGTATTTTACGAGGAAATACTTTTGTGGTAGTTACGTGTATTTTGCGAGGAAACACTTTCAAGGTGTTTACGTGTAGTTTACGAGGAACTCGTTTCGAGGTATTTACGAGGAAATATAGCGACCTCCTTACGTGGAATATTTACTTGGTCTTGACGACGAAATGATCTACTTCGTCTTTACAACGAAATATTTTTCTCGCTCTTTACGACGAAATATATTCCTAGCTAAGTTATGACGAATTAGCGAGAAAATATGTGTTACGACAAATGAGTAACGAGCAAACATAGTTCCTCGCTAATTCGTCGTAAAGCCTGTTTTACGACGAACTCACGAAAAAAATCGTCCTCATTAAGATTATGTTTTCTTGTAGTGGCTGAAATTTTGATGAGATTATTTATAATTTTTTCAACATATTTTGTCATAATTAAAAATAAATCTTAAATTTATAATTAAAATTGATTTTTTTAGTATCTTAAATTAATTAAAAAATTAAAGTTTTCGAATAGAATATTTTGTAAATAGCACTTAAGGTAAATGTTAGCTAGATTATATTATATTTTGTATATAATCATTTTTAGATAATATATTGTTGTAATTTTTTAAAAAAATAAATAGATATATATAGTTGTAGATATATAAAAGTTTAACATATATTAACAATTTGATTTTATATAAAAATATTTCATAATTTACAAATTATACTCCTTTTAAACGGTGAATAATATTTTAATCTTTTTAAATGGTGAATACTATTTTATTTATTTATTTAAATGAAAGTATTCAAATTTTTTTTACCAATTTAATATCATTTTCATATTTAATTCATATATTACGTCCATTTTAATATAATATAGAAAATACTTATAAAATTTATAAAAAATAGCATATAATTTATTTGTTTTGTTTTATAATATTTTTTTATTTAAAATTAATTATCATAATATTTTATTACTAATTAAGAATTTATTCAATTTATTAATTTAAAAAATATTTAAAATCTTTAGTAAGATTTTGTTAGATTTTTTCAAAAGATTTGTAATTTAATATCTTTATAATTATTAGATTTTTATAAATCTTACATATTCAATGGATTAATGTAATTAATTAATATATATGTAATTAAGGAAATGGACTTATTATTATTTTTTGTGGTAGATAAAAATAGTATTTCTCTATCTTAGATATTCAATAGATTAATGTAATTAATTAATATATATGTAATTAAGGAAATTGACCTATTATGACTTTTTGTGGTAGATAAAAATGGTATTTCTCTTTTAACAGAGAAGATATTGGATTGACAAAGTTTATCAAAACATCTGCATGGGAAAAAATGTCCGTGACAAAGATGAAGAGAAGCTTAAACTGCCTGATCATATATATGGTTTAAATTTAACCTCTCTTCTTTGGCTCTTTTTGTTGTTGTTGTTGCATTGACTTGTTATGCTTTAGTATTTATTTACCTTACTAAATGAATTCATAAAGTTAAACTTCTTTTGTCAGCAAAAACAGTATTCTCTATTTATTTTATTTTCAACCACATACATATATATATAACCTAAATCAGAAATCCTTGACTGGTTAACACGAAAGTTTAACGAATCGTTTGATATTATACACGACTTTTATTTCGGACTATGGTATATTGGTATATGTATGTTTACCACTGTAAATGTAATGGTATTTTATACAAATAAGTTTCTAACGTTCGTGCAATAAATGCATCACAGCACGACGGCAGAAGTAGTTATGCGTATACATCGATGTGGAGTACTAAGACCGCATATATTTTGAGAATGCAACAAATAATTAGGGTTTAAAAATATAGAGATCGTCGAAATTTAACTAACAATATGTTTTGTAAATTTATAAGAGACTAAAATATTTGACCAGATTTAGTGACAGTTGATTATTTCTTTTTCTCCCAACAACAATTTTTATACATAATTAAGTTTGGATAGTAACACAAAAGTGACATTAAAAAATTTCTTAAACTATTTATGAGAATACTTAGTTAAGAACGCATCATTCTGAAATTTACATCGAATGTGACTATACATTCAATACATATGCCATTAGATGTAGTAATCCGATATTATGTTTAATTCGGCTCAGTTTTTCTTTACCCTTTGACCATTTCCAACTCACTTCTATTTTTATCTCTGTATTTTTCTCTAAAATAGAAAAATTCTATTATAGAATTGAAAATGTTTCAATGTATGTCTCTATAATAGAATTCATCTATTTATAGGGAAAATATAGAGATATGCTATTTTCACCTCTAAATATAAATGTAAAAAGTAAATTTTGTCTATATTTTCCTATAAAATAAAAAAATTCTATTATAAAGACATACATAGGAGCATTTTCACCTTTATAATAAGAGATCTATATTTTAGAAGAAATTATAGAAGTGTACATTGGAGATACTCTAACTTTTTAATTTCTCCAAATATATAGAACATGTAATCAAAAGAGACACACAATCTAATAAAGTAAGTTTCATAAGCTTAGCGAAGTTTCCAAAAAAAGAGTTTCATACGCTTTTGGTTTCAGTTCTCATATAGTCAGTTTATTCAATAGTCATTATACTTGTTAATAATTTAAGTTGAGACAAATCCTCTTTTCTGTTTAGTTTGGATCTAGCCTCAGTTTTAGCCAATGGTTTAGAACATATTAGCTATGGTACATGATCATTACCATCGGAAGTCTACTCGTTGTTAACATAAATTATAAAATATAAGAAGACAAAATAGAATCAAACTCATTCTATTATTTTTTACTCTAAAAAGACATTTTATGTTGAAAACTTAAAGATTAGAATCTGTAAGTTCTTATCATTAATCATAACATATGGTGCCCTTATATATGAGAATTACAAATAAATAAAAAGAAAGACATAAATATGGAAAATGTACAAATACAAGGAAAAAGAAACTAGGTTTTCCCCTTCTCTCTAAGTCTAAGCCGTCTCTCTCTCTCTCTCCTGCGGCCGCCTCTCTCTCTCTCTAGGTATTGGGCTGCTCAGGGACCGGGCCGGTTATGGACATCCACAATATGATTTATAACACTCCCCCTTGGATGTCATAACCATACAGGGATTGTAATACGCTTTAGATGTTGTCTCATTAAAACCTTACCAGGAAAACCCGGTGGGACAAAACCATGGTGAAGGAAAAAGAGTACAACACGTATACTCCCCCTGTTCTGAACATTACTGAAGATCTTTCAGTCTACGCATCCCAATCTGATGCGTGAACTTCCTGAACGTGCAGGTAGGAAGTGATTTGGTTAACAGGCCGGCTTCTTGCACTCGGCCATCCCACAATTTGATCGGACATGTTGGGTCATCGACCTCAACCAGACACACTCGCGGCTGGCCTCATGTATGGCCAATATTTCCGAATGGTTCGAAGATGTGGCCGCGATCGTCTGCTTCATGGAATGCCATAATATGGCCGTACCTCCATGTGTAAAGATATAGCCTGTCTGTGATCGAGTATTGTGTGGATCTGATAAATAACCTGCATCAGCAAAGCCAACTAAACCATCTTTGTTATGGTTAGTATAAAATAGACCCAAGTCTTTCGTTCCTTGCAGGTAACAAAGAACATGTTTAATCTCGTTCCAGTGCCTTTGGGTCGATCATGAGCTACATCTAGCTAATAGATTACGACAAATTGTTTATCTAGCCTTGTATGGCTCGCCAAATCCGTCAAAACTTTATGGCACTTAGACATGGCATTTCGGGACCAAGGATCTCTTCATTTTCTTCATTAGGACCGAAATTATCTTTTTTTTTAAACTGAGGGACCTTATAAATATGGGACTTGTCAATTCGTAAGCTTAGTCCATATCAAACTTCTTGAGCACGTTATGTATGTCATTTGATGCATAAGGATTTTCTTTTCAAGGTGCTCAATGTATAATCCAATATATAATCTTGTTTTCCCAAAACCTTTCATGTTGAATTTGAATTCTTTCTTGAAGTGTTCTATCTTTGGAAAATTTCTCCAGAGATTCCTAGGATATTCAATATTGTTATCGAGAACTTGATGTTCGGTAGTTCGATACCCTCTGGAACTTTTACATAAATTTCGTTATCCAGTGGACCGTATAGATATGTATTTTATTTGCCAGACTTATAAGGAATCAGAATGTCGTTGCATCCACCACATATGAGTATGTCTCCTTTATAATTGATTCCAGGTCTTTGTGAGAACCTTATGCAATTTCGCCATTCTTATTATGTATTCTCACCAAAGACTTATTTATGTCCAACTGGTTTGACTACATCTATTCTCTTAAGAGATTTCATATACCACATCTTATAGGATTATCAATTTGCTTAATCAATTTCTCTAAGTAATTTCTCTGAGTGC
>NC_027749.1:51913127-51923033 GCF_000695525.1 Brassica oleracea var. oleracea
CGGTATCACCAATTACTCTTGCAAACTTATTGCAGATTTTGACAAGGCTATGTACAACCATATGTCATCACATATGATGGATGATCAGTCCATCCGTGGGTGATCAAGCCCACGAAATTTCTTGCTTATTTTTGAAATATCATGGTGAATACTCTTATTATCAATTCCCTTATTCAAAAGGGCAACATATCTTAAACCATTCAATAGAATGTTGCATACTTAACCGGAATGGCATGATCGGTTTGCCAATCATTAATCTCCATATATCTTTATGTTGTACAATTTCGTTTTCAGATTTGATTTTGGCCGAGTTCTATTTGGGCTATTGTTGTCGTGGATGCTTAAATTATTTAGGGACTGATTTTATTAGTTTGACTAGATTTCATATTTGGCCAATAGAAATTTCTATTTGGCCAAAGGATTTCCTGTTTGGCCAAGGTTTCACCTTTATGGCCAAGGAAAACGGTTAATGTTTGTCTTTGGCCAAGCTTTTGCCTTCGGTCAAGGTTATTTAAGGTTGGCCAAGCGAATTCAGACTTTGCATTTGATCAAGATTTAAGCTAGGCTAAGCTTTACATTTGGCCAAGGTTTACATTATTCATTAGGCCAAACATAAGTTTCGGCCAGGCCAAATCTGAATGGTTCTAGGATTCTTATAGATTTCGGCCAAAAAGTAATTTTATGATCAAATATTAAGTTTTAAACAAGTTCAAAGAAATGACAACATAGAAATGAAAAAACACCAAAGCAGAGAACACAGAATTTAGATTACAAATGTCGAAATCATTCTTCAGTCTTTTAGACAATCTGAAGTTTCATAATCCATAAGATCGTCTTTATCATGATTGAAATCATTTTCATCATCTTGATAAGTCATATGGGCTTCAGGATTTTTCCCTTTCCACATCTATGGCACATTGATTTGCTTGAAGTGGTCGAGTGTTGAGGTTTAAATGAAGAGCCACGGCCGCGACCATGACCTCGTCCAAATGAGCCACGGTCACACCCATGGTCTCGACCATGTTGATTCCCTCGCCCGCAGCCAAAGGAGCTTCGACCACGGCCACGTCCGTTCCTATTTCCTCGACCACGGCCATGATGGCCGTTTCCTTGGACGTGATGGGATTCTTTATTTTCCTCTGTGGCGTGTGCTTCAGGTGGTGGGGCTGAGCCAGAAGGTTTCATTTCACTGTTTCTCATCAATAATTCATTGTTCTGCTCAGCGAGCACGAGACAAAAAATAAGATTAGCATAGGTCGTGAAACCTTTCTCACGGCACTGTTGTTGTAACAGCACATTGCTTGTGTGGAAAGTGGAAAAGGTTTTCTCAAGCATATCTTGATCCGTAATACTTTCACCACACAGTTTCAATTTTGAAATAATCTTAAACAGTGCCGAGTTATACTCGTCCACGGACTTAAAGTCCTGGATTCTGAGATTCCTCCAGTCAAACCGAGCCTTTGGTAAGATCACGGTTCTCTGGTGATCATATCTCGATTTCAATTCATTCCAAAGATCTAAAGGATTCTCAATGGTCATATACTGATCTTTGAGACTCTGAGTTAGATGATGGCGAATGATCAAGATGGCTCTGTATCGATCTTTCTCACTGGCATTATTGTCCTTGGTGATACACTCACCGAGTTCCTTGGATTTCAGGATGATCTTAGCATGAAGCGCCCATTGAAGGTAATTATCTCCAGAGAGATTTAGGGCAGCAAAATCTAAGTTTTTGATTTTCGACATCTGAAGTCATAGATTGATAATTTTAGATCTTTAGGATTAATTTCAATGTTCAAACAAAGCAATAAGCCTTACGGCCAAGAAACAAGCCTCACGGCCAAAACAGGAAACAAGCCGTACAGCCAAGGATTCAAACATTTCGTTTTAATGCATTCAGTTCATTGTGTAATTGCAATCCTAGCATAGATGGTTTCTATCAGTTCATATGATGCAATCAATATGGCAATGCACAAACATCAATCACACGGCCAAGTCAAATATCAATCATACGGCTATTTGATTTCAATTCAATACCACCCTAGCATAAAATTTCTAAGTGTAATTGCAATCAATCAATGTGATCAGTTTATGTATGAATGATGCAACAAGCCGCACGGCCAAGATATGATATGATCAAGTGATTTAAATTAAAACTATCAAGGCTATAAAAATAGGGTTTTAATCAATTCAATATCAAATTCGAGATTAAACAATCTTAGCAACAGTTCTAGGTGATCAAAACAATCAATTCAGATTCAAATTCAAACAATCAAAATGATTTTCAAATTAAGGTTTCGGGTTTCGATTTTGATCTTAGATCAAAGGAGTTTGATTTGAGATTCAAAACCATTAAGGATTTCGATTTTAATTGATCAATAGATCAATCTCGATTTAGGGTTTGGGGTATCAAACTTTTGAGCTTCGATTTACTCATTAGGGTTTTGATCTATTACCCTATGGTTTTGATTCATAAAGATTAGGATTTTAGGGTTTTATTCTTTATCAAACAATCTAAATTTGATCATAGGTTCTTAGATTTCGAATTACCTTTTAACCTAGATGATTGTTGAAACCGGACCACCAAGAAGGATGAACCGCAAGCTGCAATACGAACATGAACGAATGTGAGCTATCCGCGAGCTGCTGCTTCCTATCGGGTCGCGAACGGCTTGAGGCTGATGTCGCGAACGAGCTGGAGCAAACAGGAACGGGATCGCGTCTATCGGGTTGCGAACGTCTGATCGGGAACGCCTTGATCGTCTGTCGCGAACGAGCTATGAACTCCTTTTGATCTGAATGAAAAATAGAGTTTGATCACACGGGCAGCAACTCCTCTCGGTTTGAACTCCTTGTTGATATTAGACTTGCACAGGAGTTGAGTTCGGTTAGAAAATCCTTGTTGGAATCGTATTTGGTTTCTAAAGCAAATCGGCGCGCACTGTATTTGTGCGTGAGGGCGCGTCGGTGGTTAGATCGACAAGCGGTTTGCACTGACTGATTCGTCTCGGCAAGGGCTTCGATTTGATATCTTGATCGTTTTCTGGGTCCTCACGGTTTGGGAGAACGGTCTCTTTGAAGTTCCGAGGCAGATTCCTTTTTGTTTAGGGTTTGATGATTTTCGGCTGAGTTGAAAAATATTTCGTGGGGCTTAGGGCTAGATGCTATCGTGTGATAACGTGTTGTAAACTTAAGGATAAGAATCTGTAAGTTCTTATCATTAATCATAACATATGGTGCCGTTATATATGTGAATTACAAAGAGATAAAACGAAAGACATAAATATGGAAAGTGTACAAATATAAGGAAAAGGAAACTAGGGTTTTCCCTTCTCTCTATGTCTAAGTCGCCTCTCTCTCTAAGTATTGGACCGGTCATGGACCGGGCCGGTTATGGACATCCACTTAACATTTTAATAATATTACCAAGTAAAAACAAAAGAAATCGAATGCGGACACCTTATAGTGCACTTTTTCATCAATCCACTTTAGGTTTAGTTATGTCGTTTTCTATTGATTTATTTATTATGAAACCAGCCACACTCACAACAAGTACTTATCCAGCTATGAAATTTTATCATAAGATTCATACCACTGAGTTTAATCGGTTAATTAATTAACTGCGGAGCAAACCCTACGAATTTCACCATTAGCCCCGGTAAGCACACCAATATTACTCATCCTGACCATAGCCCTAGCAAACTCAGCGTTGAATGTGCTTCTTGGACTCATCAACTGTTGCACAATGGGTCTAGTTGCTGGATCGGACCAGAGGACTTGATCGGATTGGAGGACTCCACGGCCACGGCCTAGGTTGTTGTAGTATGAGGTGTCGAAAGTGGTACCACTTCCAGTGTCGAGATCAACACGTACTGATGCATCACCGTTTTGGGGACATTGTGTCTGAAGCTGCGCCAACAATGTCGGGTCAATGGTTGGATCCGCTGGGCCTGTAGTGCTGTTGTATAGCCTGTTCCTGAATGCACCGCAACCTGCTTGTCCGATCGTGTGTCCTCCTGTTAATAACATGATGTAACTTATTTAGTATATGTTGTTAATAAACTTTTGCAAATTTAATTTTTCCTATATTTTCCGAATATAGGGTTTCATTTTTTAATATTTTCAGAGATAATTGTTTCAAAAGGAATCGGTTAAAAAGTAGTTTGAAGTGTTCAACGAACACTGTTGAACACATGAAAGAGTTTCTTAACATTAAATTATCTAATTAATGGTAATTTGTACGTCTTGTATTGTGTAAAATGTAAACTACTAACCGACGAGGACGACGAGTTCACGTGTACTCAGTCTCACATCGGAGAACTTCTGTTGTTGAACGGCGACGGAGTCACCGGCACCAGGGAGATTGTTAGCGTTCGAAGCCAAGGAAACGCGACCATCTCTACGCCCTGTTGGTACTTGCCAGCTTATTCCTCTTGTCTACATGCAAATTAACCATGCACGTAAAAACGTTACTTACAAGTTACAAATAAATAAAAAATATAAATGCATGCAACGGTACTAAAACTAAGTAAAACTTACGAGGACGACAGAGTCACGAGCGGCTAAAGCTAAAATATCAGCACAAGAGACGACTCCAGGGCAAGCAGCTTCGAGCTGTGTTTTGGCGTTGTCAATGATGTCAAATCCACGGAGGTTGACGTTCGAACGGGCTGTTTGCTCGGTGTTAGCTCCCGAGATAAGGATCGAACCATCACAGCCTAGGACGAAGCAGTCGTGGAAATGCATTCTTAGTATCCCGGGTGCGATTCTCGGGTTAGAGTTGAATCCAGCTGTCACGGCGTTTCGGACAATGGTTTCGGCGGTAGGACACGTGGTCGAGTAAAACCCAACCCTCGTGCCAGAACCAGCACCGGGCCTTGCAGTGGCTTGTCCATGGACCGAGATGGCTAGATAGCTAAGGAAGGTAATGAATAAGCATACTGATCTTACCAAACTCATCTTGAATATTTTGTTTTTAAGGGTTTTAGAAGATCTAAGTGTGTTTTTTTAGTTGTAGTGAGTTGAGTTAGTATTAGAATACTATATATAGAGGGAGAATGACGTGCAAGTCAACTAAGCCGGCTATAGTGTTTGTATGAATTAAATGAAACGACGTGGTTTTGAGAGATTCAGTCTCCGAAAGCGCGTGTTGTATTGGTCAGTGTAATGTGAGCTGGTCGGCTCGTTGACTTAAATAGCATTCGGTTTTGGATTTGTTCTTCTTTCATTAACTTGATTGATTGAATATGTAGTGATAGAAATACTGTTTACGTAGGAGCTTTGTCTGGTTAAGGTCTACTTACTTTTAGAAAATATATATGTAACTAGAGATGAGAGCAAGTTGTTTGGATTATAAGTATACATCCATTTCTAGAAAGCAGATTTAAATTAGAGGATTGGAGCACCATATTTCTTAAAGTGGACTAGTCTGCCAAGTGGAGTCCAATACGAAAATATCCAAAGGGTTGTAGTTTTTCATTTTCAAAGAAAAATTAAATAACGTAAAGACCTTTTCGTTAAAAGACATAATAACTTAAGTTATGTGAGACCTTTGTGTAACGTAAGACTCATTGGTTATGTATTGTAGAAGTTGTAGGTTTTCGAAATACAAGTTAGGTTTATGTATGTTTTATAGCTAGCTATTAATATTTTTTCTTCACGTTGGTTTTAGATATTAGTTTTAAAATTGGGAAATAATTGTTTTAGGAAGATGAAAAGTTAGATTATATAGTATACTGACCTTAATAAAGAAACAAAGATCGGACCATGACCATGATTCTTTCAAACTATTAATATTGTTTTACGTTTGTATAATTTACATACTAATTAAACTCATTATGTTTATCATATAAAATGTTGAACATGCAAACTTCAATATGTAAAATACAAAATGCAACTTGTATATCTTTCCCGAATAATCTGTGGCCATAAAGTTTTACCAATACATGTGATAACGTTTTGAGAAGCTGACTTTTGAGCAAAATCATCAGTAAGATAAGTCGATAACCGACTGAAGAATCTGGCAATTAGTGAGACAGTTTTGGAAGTATCTTCCGGTTAAACTATCTCCGACTTACATATCCAACCAATTATCTTCCTTATCTTCCGGAATCTATATCTTTCGTTGATCTCATGCGTTTGAAAGTTTCAATGAACACAAACGATCGTGTATCAATATATTTATGGGGTTGCATTTTATATATTTTGACAAATAACTAGCAATATTTTTAAATGTTAACTTGGTGTCTGGTTCTAAATCTAATATCTGCGAACGTATGTGTTGTTGTATTGGTTATGAACATGTTGTGATCAAATGGAAATTTGGCTTTATTTTTGTAAATCTGCCACTAAAATGCTAGCAATGATAATTTTGAATTGATTTCTTTTAACTAGGAGAGTTTTGATCGTTTATAAAGATAATGTCTTTTGAGTTAATTGGAAAAGTTTCACAATTTATTTTCACTAAAATGCATTTGCTTATAAGTATGTGCAAAACGATTTGCTTGAGATACATTCTCATAGAGACTAGAATATTTAGAGTTTTCAGAATGAGCTTAACTACTCAACTCCATAAGTTATAGCTGAGCTCGACTCATTTATCAAGTATATTTCAATAAGATAAAAGTCAAAAGTATCGTTATCTTAGTATAGTTTTCATGATTAGTTGAGATATAAGTGTACTACCATATTTTTCTCCATTTTACATGGAGAAGAAATCTACTACTTAATTTGCCTTCTGGCTCCACTGTCATTACACCATTTTGACTAAAATGACTATCTTTTTCAATTAGGAGCTGCAATTAACTTAATAAACCATGTGAACACTATCCAGTCGATGAAAATTTAGCTACACATAAGCGGAGATTCCATATCGAAAGGTCTATAGTATAATACTATAATCTATGGAACTTGGAGACGCTATGCGATCAAGTTAATATATAATGGAAACGATGTCTGTTGTTTCAAATGGACAGACAATATCTGAATGTAACAAGGTTCTTACACAAGAGTTTCCACATCTCTCTACTCGTTGCCGGAACCTCCATCGGTCGGAGCAGCTCCTGCATCTGTAATTATATCAGAGCAACGAAATTGATCAGTAACTCCTTAAATTGCTCTGAATATGGAGAGATGATAAGATGGAAAAAATTACCTTCACCGCCTTCGGATGGAGCACATGGAGACTTCCTGTAACGCGTCTGCTGCTGCGTTGGCTGCAGAAGTGGGGTGGGGACAATATCTAAGATTAGAAATAACCCTCAGAAAGGACTGAAACGTGTGTTCGAGCACACCTCAGAAACATTATCTAGTAGTGAGTGAACGAGAGTATAGACACAAACCTCCTGCTGTGGTGATGGCATTGACTTTTCTTGCTTCATTAGCTTTCAAATCCTCTACGCCAGACATTATGATTTCTTAACAACACCCCAGAAAATGCTGCAATAACGAACGTATAATAAATAAAATACAACATTTACTCAATTCATCAAAATGATCTGTTAATACTCATGAGGGACAACCTGTGATGCGTTTGTTAATCAAAGAGCATCATCCAGATTGATGGATCCTATCCTATCTACTGAAATCAAAATCAACCATGTGATTTGATTTGATTCAGATAAGTCCTGAATTTCTAACACCTAAACAAAGCCCTTAACGATAACTAATCAGATTGTAAAATCGCATAGAGATGCAGAGAATCAGACAAAATCTCAATCGGAGATCCGAGAGGATAAGGAGAAGACTGAGGCATCGACTAACCAGGAGGAACGATTTGTGATGGCTCCTCTCTCCCTCTGTTGTTGTCAAATAGGGAGGTGATCGGGATAAATAGATGGTTAATTTGGTAATTATCATAACTTTTTTTGTTTTTTTAATCAACTCGATAATTTCATTGAAAACTTAGGTGTGGAAGCTCTGTGAAGTTCCTGGACGTTCTGATCAGTGAAGATCCAACCCAGACATGCCGTTCTTTATTACAAAAAACAGTTAGAACGGTAGGAGGTGATGGTGGGGGTGTGGGTGTGGGAATCTTCTGCAGCGTCGGTCTGGTCAATTGAACTTGTTCCCATTCCTTTTGGGCAAGGATCTCGCTTTGGTTGATGTTTCTAGGGGCGTGAGGTTTCTTCTTTCGAAGATGGCGATATTTCTAGATGTCCAAATCATCCAGCAGAACCAGGGGAGACCACAAAGTTAAATGCCGGCTTGACAGATCCCTCTCAAATAGCTCATGGGCAGAGCTATATCCATCAGGGAGATGTGAATACCTACGGTTTGAGAGCTCTGATCACAGACCCCTTATTACCTTCTTT
Source organism: Brassica oleracea var. oleracea (assembly GCF_000695525.1). NCBI lineage: Eukaryota > Viridiplantae > Streptophyta > Magnoliopsida > Brassicales > Brassicaceae > Brassica > Brassica oleracea. Next base: position 51,921,440 of record NC_027749.1, read on the forward strand.
GAATCTTTAAGAAGAAAAAAGAAAGGTCTCTCCAGATATGACAGACGGTTGAGCAAAAATGAAGAAGTTTTACAACTTTTGGATGATATTTGGTCTGAAGAGGCTCACCTAAAAGTGAAACAGAAAATTGACAAATGCAGAACAGCACTAATCGCATGGTCAAAGCTCCAACAGGCGGGAAATAAGGAGTCCCTAGAGAACCTGAAACAACAAATCGAGACAATCAACCTTGCAGCGGACCCTAATGAAGAACAACTAAGAGTCCTTAATGGAAAACTACATGAGGCCTACAAAAGAGAAGAAGAGTTCTGGAGGCAACGTATCAGACAACTGTGGCTAAATCTAGGAGACAAGAATACAGGATTCTTTCATGCTTCCACAAAAAAGAGGAAAACTCTAAATAAGTTCTCAGTCATAGAAGGAGACGATGATGTACCAGTCTACAAAGAGGAGGAGATCACAGTGACAATTGAGAAATATTTCCAAAATATTTTTACCCCTAAGACTAGAGGGACCAATGATATGTACGCAATCATCAATGAAGCCATCTCGCCACAAATTATCGATGAGTTAAACCAAAAACTTATCATGATACCTGATGCGAAGGAGATCAAGGAGGCTCTGTTCTCAATCCACCCATGAAAAGCACCAGGGCCTGATGGCTTTTCAGCCTGCTTTTTCCAGTCGAACTGGAATGTAGTGGGTGATGATATCGTCTGATATCGTCTCAGAAGTACAAGGTTTCTTCCAATCCGGTTGTATGCCGAGAACTGTCAAGGAAACGCACATCAGATTGATTCCAAAGATAAGAAGCCCAAATAAAGTATCTGATTACAAACCTATAGCCCTCTGTAATGTGTATAACAAGACCATCTCATAGCTGCTGGCTCGGCGGATTCAACCACTGCTCCAAGGTCTTGTCTCGGAACCCCAATCTGCATTTGTACCAAAGAGAGCGATATCAGATAACGTGTTAATCACCCATGAAATATTACACTATCTGAAGACTTCCAAGGCAAGCAAACAATGTTCAGCAGCTATAAAGAAGATATGAGTAAAGCCTACGATAGGCTAGAGTGGGATTTCATCAAAGCGGTTCTCATAAGATTTGGCTAGTTATGCAAAATCAAGACCATCAAGACATAATGGTCTCTCATTCTCACCACACACGATTTCCAAAACAAACACAAAATAAATAAAATAATGTTTGTTTGTTTTAATATTTTCTTGAAAAATTCTCTAGCCAGTTTTTTTTGTTTTTTTTTGCTATAAAAAGGGTTAAATCCGGGTCTATTAAAGACACAGACCTAACTTCCGGGTGGAGGTACAGTCCACAGATAGACCCTCTCCAGGGCATTCAAATGAGCCGAAAGCAATAGCCCATATCCGTGTGGCCAGCGGTGTTCGAACCAGGATTCACCGTATTGGGTTTATTCCCTCAACCTCTTGCCAGTTGTTTTAATAGTATATTTTACTATATACAGAAATCACTTTTTTTCTCTCTTTGTCTTCCAAATTCAACAAAACCCCAAGAGACCTTTAGCTTGGACCAAAAAGTTATTTTTTTAGCAAAAAAAAAAAAAACTTGGGTTTG
>NC_027749.1:51923669-51947905 GCF_000695525.1 Brassica oleracea var. oleracea
TAAAATTTCATTCAATCCGAAAATCAGGAATTAAGATCCGGTTAAAAGCACGATCTGTACAAAAATTTCCAAGCCAACCTATTACATCTTAGTTTCGTCCATCCACTAAATTCGGCACGTTTCACTAATCCGTTTAAAACTTTCTTAAAATTGATGATCTAATTTATTTTGTGAGAGAATGTAAATCCATCATATTTGAATATATGTATTTTTGTTCATATAATTGTAGATACGTATTAATTAAAAATAATTAGTGTTCAGGAAGACTGGATGCAAGAGGATTAGTATCTGTAACGCAACAACAAAACGTAGGATGCTGCTGTAAACCAATTGTTTCTTCTTCTTTTTTGAACCCAGTTACGCATATGATATACAACGCCTAGGGCTAGGCAAAAAACCCGGATCCGAAGAACCGAACCGAACCCGATCCGAAAAAGTAGTACCAAACCCGAATCGAAATTGATTAAATATCCGAACGGGTTCAAAAATTTTGGTATCTAAAGAACCGAAACCGAACCCTACCCGAACCGAAGTATCTCAAGTACCCAAATATAACCGAAATAGATTTATATACCTAAATATATTACTTATTTTAGATTTAATATATATTAAAAACATCCAAAATATATAAGATACTTTTAAGTTGTCTAAAATACTTGAAAATATATAAAAATAGTCAAAAATAAATGTCTAAAATAGCTAAAATATATTCAATTCATGAACCAATAAAAGAAACTAATAACTGAACTTGAAAAGAAAAAGTGAATATGTTTTCATCAAAATGATACATATATGATTTGATTTGATTCAGATCTCCGCAGTGCCAATATAGATAAGGATCGTATAAGTCCTGAATTTCTAACACCTAAACAAAGCCCTTAGTGATAAGTCGATAACTAATCAGATTTTCTACACCGTCGCGAGATTGTAAAATCGCATTGAGATGCAGAGAATCAGATAAAATCTGAATCGGAGATCCGAGAGGATAAGGAGAAGACTGAGACATCGACTAACCAGGAGGAACGATTTGTGATGGCTCCTCTCTCCCTCTGTTGTTGTCAAATAGATCCTGAAATTGAAATATGCGAAGAAGAAAGATGATCAAGGAGCGAGAGAGAGAGAGAGAGAGAGAGAGAGAGAAAGAGAGAGAGAGAAAGAGAGAGAGAGACAGGTGATCGGGATAAAGAGAGGGTTAATTTGGTAATTATCATAATTTTTTTTTTTGATCAACCGGATAATTTCATTCAAAACTTAAAACTTACACAAATAGAAGGTTTAAGGCCTCATGCCCATAACAGAAATTGCAAGACATGATTTGGCTAAGAGATCTGCCGGCCTATTACGAGACCTAGGAATAAAAACGAATGAACAGGCGATGAACGAAAAAGAAAGATAGAAGGCCAGAGAGCTGATGTCCGATAGGATACCATAGAGGTCTGTCGGTCTTTTCCTCACTGTGATTGCTCGAACGAACACTTGTGGATCTGTGCGAAAACAGAAAGCGATGTTTTGAGTAGATGCGTTGATTAGAGTTTCCCTAATTGCTAGGCAGATGATACATTAAATTGAGGTGTGGAAGCTCTGTGAAGTTTCTGGACGTTCTGATTAGTGAAGATCCAACCCAGACATGCCGTCAGCACATCCGAGCGCCAAGCTGCATCTATATTACAAAAAACAGTTAGAACGGTAGGAGGTGATGGTGGGGGTGTGGGAATCTTCTGCAGTGTCTGCGTCGATCTGGTCATTTGAACTTGCTCCCATTCCTTTTGGGCAAGGATCGCTTTGGTTGATGTTTCTAGGGGCGTGAGGTTTCTTCTTTCGAAGATGGCGATATTTCTAGATGTCCAAATCATCCAGCAGAACCAGGGGAGACCACAAAGTTAAATGCAGGCTTGACAGAGCCCTCTCAAATAGCTCTTGGGCAGAGCTATACCCATCATGGAGATGTGAATACCTACGGTTTGAGAGCTCTAATCACAGACCCCTTATTACCTTCTTTGAACCTTTACGAAGAAAAAAGAAAGGTCTCTTCAGATATGACAGACGGTTGAGCAAAAATGAAGAAGTTTTACAACTTGTGGATGATATTTGGTCTGAAGAGGCTCACCTAAAAGTGAAACAGAAAATTGACAAATGCAGAACAGCACTAATCGCATGGTCAAAGCTCCAACAGGCGGGAAATAAGGAGTCCCTAGAGAACCTGAAACAACAAATCGAGACAATCAACCTTGCAGCGGACCCTAATGAAGAACAACTAAGAGTCCATAATGGAAAACTACATGAGGTCTACAAAAGAGAAGAAGAGCTCTGGAGGCAACGTAGCAGACAACTGTGGCTAAATCTAGGAGACAAGAATACGGGATTCTTTCATGCTTCCCCAAAAAAGAGGAAAACTCTAAATAAGTTCTCAGTCATAGAAGGAGACGATGATGTACCAGTCTACAAAGAGGAGGAGATCACAGTGACAATTGAGAAATATTTCCAAAATATTTTTACCCCTAAGACTAGAGGGACCAATGATATGTACGCAATCATCAATGAAGCCATCTCGCCACAAATTATCGATGAGTTAAACCAAAAACTTATCATGATACCTGATGCGAAGGAGATCAAGGAGGCTCTGTTCTCAATCCACCCATGAAAAGCACCAGGGCCTGATGGCTTCTCAGCCTGCTTTTTCCAGTCGAACTGGAATGTAGTGGGTGATGATATCGTCTGATATCGTCTCAGAAGTACAAGGTTTCTTCCAATCCGGTTGTATGCCGAGAACTGTCAAGGAAACGCACATCAGATTGATTCCAAAGATAAGAAGCCCAAATAAAGTATCTGATTACAAACCTATAGCCCTCTGTAATGTGTATAACAAGACCATCTCATAGCTGCTGGCTCGGCGGATTCAACCACTGCTCCAAGGTCTTGTCTCGGAACCCCAATCTGCATTTGTACCAAAGAGAGCGATATCAGATAACGTGTTAATCACCCATGAAATATTACACTATCTGAAGACTTCCAAGGCAAGCAAACAATGTTCAGTGGCTATAAAGACGATATGAGTAAAGCCTACGATAGGCTAGAGTGGGATTTCATCAAAGCGGTTCTCATAAGATGCTAGTTATGCAAAATCAAGACCACCAAGACATAATGGTCTCTCATTCTCACCACACACGATTTCCAAAACAAACACAAAATAAATAAAATAATGTTTGTTTGTTTTAATATTTTCTTGAAAAGTTCTCTAGCCAGTTGTTTTTTGTTTTTTTTGCTAAAAAAAGATTAAATCCGGGTCTATTAAAGACACAGACCTAACCTCCGGGCGGAGGTACAGTCCACAAATAGACCCTTTCCTGGGCATTCAAATGAGCCGAAAGCAATAGCCCATATCCGTGTGGCCAGCGGTGTTCGAACCAGGATTCACCGTATTGGGTTTATTCCCTCAACCTCTTGCCAGTTGTTTTAATAGTATATTTTACTATATACAGAAATCACTTTTTTTCTCTCTTTGTCTTCCAAATTCAACAAAACCCCAAGAGACCTTTAGCTTGGACCAAAAAGTTATTTTTTTAGCAAAAAAAAAAAAACTTGGGATTGACAATAAACAAAATACAAAACCACACTTCGCTTCTACAAAATATTCAAAACAATGACCAGACAAAAAAGGGGGAAAGTGTAAAATATCATTGTAATGATTATTGAGATATTTTGGGAAAGGCTGAATGATGTGAAATTGTACATTTTCGAATGTTTTCTCTTATAAGGTTTAAGTTTCATACTCCCTTGTAGTTTTCTTGAGTTTATTACAGCAATTTTTTTTAAAAAATGATCTAATTTTTTTCTTTTAAATTAAAATTTCATTCAATCCGAAAATCAGGAATTAAGATCCGGTTAAAAGCACGATCTGTACAAAAATTTCCAAGCCAACCTATTACATCTTAGTTTCGTCCATCCACTAAATTCGGCACGTTTCACTAATCCGTTTAAAACTTTCTTAAAATTGATGATCTAATTTATTTTGTGAGAGAATGTAAATCCATCATATTTGAATATATGTATTTTTGTTCATATAATTGTAGATACGTATTAATTAAAAATAATTAGTGTTCAGGAAGACTGGATGCAAGAGGATTAGTATCTGTAACGCAACAACAAAACGTAGGATGCTGCTGTAAACCAATTGTTTCTTCTTCTTTTTTGAACCCAGTTACGCATATGATATACAACGACTAGGGCTAGGCAAAAAACCCGGATCCGAAGAACCGAACCGAACCCGATCCGAAAAAGTAGTACCAAACCCGAATCGAAATTAATTAAATATCCGAACGGGTTCAAAAATTTTGGTATCTAAAGAACCGAAACCTACCCGAACCGAAGTATCTCGGGGTACCTGGATGTATCCCAAATAGATTTATAAACATATATATTAATTATTTTTTGATTTAATGTATATTAAAACATCCAAAATATATATAATTAATACTTTTAAGTTATCCAAAATACTTAAAAATATATACAAATAGTCAAAAGTAAATATTTAAAATAGTTAAACTATACCCAAAACACAAAAATACTTAAAATATTATTGATTTTCTATCCAAATATTCAAACCAAACCAATTTATATGTTAACTTTAGGTATTTTGAAATATATTATACAAATTTATATGTAATATATTATTATTTTTATAGATTTTGAGAAATTTTAAGCATATAATGAATATTAAAATTTTAAAAATAATTTAAATGGGTTATCCAAACCGAACCGAACCCACAACGATCCGAACCGAACCCGAACCGAAATTTAGAAATACCCGAATGGGGCTGAAATCTTTAAACTCGAAATCTGATTAGATCCGAACCGAACCCGAATGGATACCCGAACGTCCACCCCCGTAAACGCCCCCGTTTTGGTAACCTTCTTTTTTTTTTTAGTAACCATGAGATAAACAATAGGCATTGAACTTATTTGGGATGTTACATGGCGCCGCCGCTGGTACACAGTGGGTGCCTATTGGTTCAATAAATTTAGTAATATTTAGGCACAAAAATAACTAATCCAGTCAATATGTAATTTGCAGATACAAACAAAACTTTTTTCATGCATGGCTCAACGAGTTAAAATTTGCTTGATTTTTTTTAGTGAATTTCTGGTCAAATTTTTTTTTGGCTTCTAAAACAAATATAACTTTATAAAAAAACATGTTACCTAAAATTAGAGATATGAGAATAAAGACCATCAACGAAAATAACAAAAGACTAGTTTAACACCAGCGCCTTGCACGGAATGAACAATGTATATAACAATTATTTTACGTATTATTATTTAGTTTACATTTTTACATATTATAAAATTAAAAAATAATAAATATATATAATAATAAAAAATATTACTATTAAATCTATAATTAAATTGCCGTCAACACATCAAAACCATCACTTTTTTATTTAGAATTATTGTATGGTAAGAAAATTTAAACAATCATTTTTTATATATTTTCTATGGATTAATTAAATTTAAGTGATATTCACATAGATATATAATATATTTTAAGGGGTTTTTGCAAAATTGACTCAAAACATGAAGTCAACCACAAAACTAACATATATTTTTTTTAATTTTTTTTTGGCCAATTCACCCCACAAGTTAACATTATTTACGAAAATGCCATTAGCTTTCTTTTTCTTTTCGAAATGACATTTTTACTTTCTCAACCTCATCATCTTCATGTATTTACAAGATTGTCATCACCATCAATACATCAACCACCATGAACAACCAATTTGAAGCTCTTAATGCTCCTCAAATTGATTTACACTTCTTCTTTCTTAATTCTTACCAACTAAAAACAACATTTCTTTCACTTTCTCTTCATATTCATCCAAAAAAATCTCAAAAAATCTCAAGATTTTGATTCTAAATTTTTTATGGTTCATAGAGCCATTGAAGCTTGTGATTCTTGGTGGGTCACTTTTGTTTGAGATTCTGGGTGCTTGGAAAAGACTTATGTATGCTGAACAAGTTATCTCATTGGTTGAAACTATGAAATTGGGATTTTTTCTAGATATGTTTGTCCAGACGACTTACAAGTAAGTCTTCCGGCTGTAGACGACTTACCTGGAAGTCGTCTGGTCAATGCAGATGTTAGTTTTGCAATTGAATTTTAATTTATTTTTTCTAGACGACTTACAGTTTAGTTGTCCACCTTTGTTTGATAAAAAAAAAATCGAGACGACTTACATGTAAGTCATCTAGGGAAAACGGGTTAGTTTTGTATTTGACCGGAATGTGTCAGAAATTTAACTTTTCCTGGACGACTTACAAGTTAGTCATCGAGTAGAAAATTAAAAAAATAATATTAATATTTTTTTTTCTAGACGACTTACATGTAAGTCGTCCAGAATTTTATTCTGATATTCTGGTCAAACCTTGCTTATCTTGGACGGCTTACAGGTTAGTCATCTAGGAAAAAAACTCGAGACGACTAACGTGTAAGTCGTCTAGAAAAAAATATTTTTTTTTGTTTAATAATTCAATTGTAAAAATAACCTGAGACAACTTACAAGTTAGTCGTCTAGAAAAAAACAAAATATTAATTTTTTTTAATTTTCTACTGGACGACTAACTTGTAAGTCGTCCAGGAAAAGTCAAATTTCTGACACATTCCGGTCAAATGCAAAACTAACCCATTTATCAAACAAAGGTGGACGACTAACATGTAAGTCATCTAGGTTAAAAATCAATTGCAAAACTAACCTAAATGGACGACTTCCTAGTAGTCGTCCAGACGACCTCCGTGGAAGTCGTCTGCGTCAATGTTTAATAAACTTTCATCTTCTCTAAACCTATAAAGACTTTTTAATATTTTCTTGTTAATTCATGTATATTAGTCAATATTGGGGATACTGAATGAAATTTATAACTTAATTGGTGATATTTATGAGGTTACCAACATTCACGTTAATTAAAGTTTCTAACTGATCCATGGAAGTCTTCTACGCTAGTTTTTGAATAACTTGTGTATTTAAGAGTGATAAGTAACTTCAAGATATGTAAAACTCATATTTTCAAAATATGTTTTCTCCCTTAGTTTTACTAAATTTGACTAAGTTTTTCAACACAAACTTGTAAAAAATGTGATATGCTTTGACTAGTTGCTATTGTTTGTTTCCATCTCTTAAGTATTATTGTTATAGACACCAATGCTTATGAGTTGGAAGAAGGGTTAAAATGGTTCTTAAAATGTTGTATCAATATGAGGCTACCAACATTCTTGTTTATTAAGATGAGAAGAAGGTCATTGGAGTTTATTATTACATATGAGAGATCCAAAGATAAGAAAAAGGTTATTGAAGTATATTATTCCATTGATTTGTAAATGTGTAAACACATTTTTAGCACATATATTACATCTTCGGAAACATTATTACTGATTTTACAAAAAATTCACAACTAAAAGAGTAGACATGCAAATAAAAAAACAGACCACAAACAAAACTATTATAGATTCATCTACAAAGACAAGCTTGAACTTCATTTGATATGGAAGAAGACTTCGTCAGAAGACTTCCTGGAAGTCGTCTAGCGCATTATATTTTAGACGACTAACATGTAAGTCGTCCCAAAAGTCTTGCAGATCTGAAAAACCTGCATATCAAATCCAGATCTGAAAAACCTACATATAAAAAAACGTTCAAATGGCTTAAAACAGAGAAAATGAGTGGAAGATTAGATAAATCTACCTTTATAGAACACATAAAAATACATATCTAAAATTAATAGATCTACCTTTAAATGAGTGGAAGATGAGAAATATCTAATTAAAAACCTGCAAAAAAAAAGATAGATTAGTGAGAAAGACATGAGACAAAACTGAAAAATTCATATAAAATTTGGTGTTTTCAAGTCAAAGAGATTAGAGTGGTTTTGGGGAGTTTTAGTTTGAGAAAAAAGTAAGAACTTTATACAACAGAAAGTTACCAAATGAAGAAAAATCAGACATAAAAACTTACCAAAACGCTCAGATCTATTATGAAAGGGAGAGACACGGGAGAAGACTCCGCCAGACATGGAAGTCGTCTGGAAGACTTCTTGGAAATCGTCTAGCGCATTATATTTCAGACGACTAAGAGGTAAGTCGTCCCAGACGTCTTCCAGATCTGAAAAACCTGCATATCCAAATCAAGATCTGAAAAACTTGCATATCCAAATCAAGATCTGAAAAACTTGCATATCCAAAAACGTTCAAATTGGTTAAAAACAGAGAAAATGAGTGGAAGATAAATAAATCTATTTTTATAGAACACACAAAAATACATATATAAAATTGATAAATCTACTTTTAAATGAGTGGAAGATGAGAACCATGTGATGAAAAACCTGCAAAAACAAGATAAATTAGTAAGAAAGACATGAATCAAAAACAATAAATTGATATAAAGCTTAGTGTTTATAAGTTCAAAGAGATTAGAGAGAGGTTGAAGAGTTTTAAAATGATGAATATTACATTTTTGTTGCAGCCATTTGATATAAGGAGAGAGAATGTATAAAAAAAATTTATATAGGGAGACAAAAAATCCAATTAAGTTAAATATTTTTGATTCAGACGACTTCCTAGACGACTTACTTGCAACTCACCCAGAAGACTTTAATATTTTTAGCGGGAAACTAAAATATTTTTAGCGGAAAATTAAAATAGAAGACTTCCTAGATGACTTACTTGTAAGTCTGGTTTAAATTATTTAAGCGGAAAAATAATTTTAAAAAACATTTTAGGCGGAAATATTTGGACGACTTATATGTAAGTCGTCTGGTTTAAATTATTCACCAAACGACTTACAAGTTAGTCGTCTAAACCATAAACATAACCCATAAACTTAATTAACTAACTTAACACTTAATAAAATCAAATTAAACTTCAAAAGTGTTTACTATACACAAAAATAAACACTTATAGGTAAAAATTTAATTTTTCAAAAAAACAGTCAAGCTTTCTAAAATCTAACCTAAGAATACATACAATACTACAACATATGTTGTCAAATCATAAAACCAAAAAATATCATGATTAACTACTTTCACTCATCTATGCTGAAAATTATTTAATTTTATTATATCTTAATTTACATTACTTAAAATTGTTTACAATTACATGATTTTAATTTTTCATTTGTCAAAATAGTTTTTTAAAAATTTAAAGATTATTTTCAAGATCAACTACACCAAGTCGTCTAGACGACTTCCAGCATCTCAGACGACTTAATGGGGTTATATTCGTAAAAATGGCTTATGTTTTTTTGTTTGGTCACAAGAGGTTGACTGTAATTTCTCAAGGTTTTTAGGTTAGTTTTGAATTTGATTCATGTTTGGGTATACTTTTGCAATCAAAGTCAAGTTTTGAGTCATATTTTGTAAATCTCCCATATTTTAATGTATATCAATTAAAAATGACTTCTAAACCATATGGTTTTATGATTATATGTATCTTTTTATAAGCAAATTGTAAATTTGTGATAACTAAATTTTAATTTGAGATTTGTAATAGTTTTATTAATTTAAAAATTAAATTTTAAATTCTCAATTCTTGTTCAATGAAACTTTTTAAATTAAATTATTTGTGTGTTCTTATATGGTATATATATATATATATATTATTTTGAATATCTATTAAATGAGACTTTTACCCATTTATATTTTTATAATAAAAAAATTAGACCATGGACCACAAATTTTCAATGTGAGACTTTTAACAATTTTAATAATTTATAGTCATTATTAAACATTCAAATTAAAACATATTTATTATATGGTTAATATGATTGTTTATTTTATGTTAATAATATAAAATTAACCATAAACAATGGATGATACACAAATTATTATCAAATATTTATTATTAAAATCATTAATTATCACATATATGTACTTTAATCATATTATGTAATTTCATATCTTTTATTTAAGAAAAAAGGGAACACATTAATTGCACAAATTAATTTTATGATTTATTTAATGAAAACTATAATGTATATTTAATGCACGAACATGTTTTTCTAGATACTTTAAGAATAATTCGAATAATGACATGTGTCCTGACTAAAATGTTGTAATGCTTCTCTTTTAATATATGAGAGATATAATATTTTTTTGGTCATACGTATATTTTTATAGGCTGTAACAAGACGTACAAAAGTTAAAATATCAAATTCAAAATCAGTGTTTGAGGAAACTGTAATGTAATACAAACATTAATATTTTTAAAACCAGACCGGATGCTGAACCAAAATTTATTTGGATCACAGTTCAATATGGTTTGATCGGGTCAAACATAGTTCAATTATCTGCTTTAATATACTTAGATATATAAATTTAAAAGTAAATATGATACATAATTAAATTTGATACTTTGTTCATATAGTTAGTTTATAGATTTTTGATAGTCTTAATAGTGTTTATTAAGTTCGATAACTTTGTGATCCAATCTGATTACTTGACTAGTTCATTGTCAAACCATCTATTATATCCAACCCCGCTACACAGGGTCATGGTCAAACCTGATTTAACCAACGAGTCGGTCCGGTTTTAAAAATACTGTCATCCATTATAATAAGAATACATTCAATAACTATTTTTTGTATTGCAATAAAAAGGGGGAAATCTCAAAACAATAGGGTTTTACTTTTTTTTTTTGGAACATAATTTAATTTCATTAATCCTCAACTTGTTGGATTAAAATAATATGTTTTTTTTATTTGAAGAAATCATCTCAGCAATTTTATTTGATGGAGGTTTATATTTTCCGTTTCGTAAAAAGTATTATTTTGATATTTTCACACAGATTAAAAACAATTAAAATGTATTTATATTTTTATTAATTATACTTGTTTAACCATTAGTTTTTGAGATAAATAAAAGTATTTATAAAATCAATGCATTATGTAATTAACATTAGGTTTAAAATAAATATAAATGGCATTGAAATTGTAAAAATAATACACTTTATATTAAAATATTAAAATGATAATTTTGTGAAACATATAGAGTATTTTTTACATTTTAAATGATATGGGGGTTAAATGTATTTTACTGACAAAAAAATGTATTTTACTGATGTGGAGGTTAGGTCATCGCTGACCGTAATCCGTGAGTCCGTAACATTGGAAACCACAATTGGGCAGACAATAAGAATGTGCGTCCTCTAAAGTCTGACATATATATGATGACATCGAAATTGCAATATTTTGCTGAAGTGGCATCATTCTAGAGAGCTTTTTGATGCTGCTGTGGAGCCCCAAAGAGTTCCAATCATTTAGTGTAGATTGTTTACAAGATCTACATGTTTTACAACCTCTTTTTGTCAAACATGTTTTAGAATATCAGACCATTAATGTCCTTAGGATCCATGACCTTTATACTTACATAGTTTTTTTTTTGTACTTAGAATTGAAGATATACATGAGTCTAAGTGTGTAAATTGTCTCTATAGATGGACACACAGAAATCACTTTAATTCTCTTTGGTCTTTCAAATTCAACAAAACTCCATCAAAGAGACCTTTTACTTGGGCAAGAATAGATTGACAAGAAACAAAATACAAAATCACACTTATCCTACAAACTCAAAGAACGACTAGATTAAACGAAAAAATGGGAAAACATAAAACATCATTGTAATGATTATTGAGATATTTTTGGAAACGCTGAATGGTCTGATTTTATACTTTTTCTAATTTTTTTTTTATTTTTTAAGGTTTGAGTTTCATTCTCTCTTGTAGTTTACCTGTAAACAAAAGAAATTCATAATCGTTTATTAGATTGTAAACAAAAGAAATTCATAATCGTAATTTTTAAGTGAGGTAATGTAAATCAATAATATTTGGATATATATTTTTATTCATATAACCAGGCTGTGAATACATATTGATTAAAAATAATTAGTGTTCAGGAAGATTGGATATAGGAGGACCTTCAGATGTAATGCAACAACAAAATGTAGTTCCAAATGTATCACAAACTCCCCCATCTTTGTAACCCAGCAATAAACAATGGATATTGCATTTCTTGGTGTCCTCACATGGCCCCTTCGGTGTACAGTAGACGCCTATTTAGTTCATAAAAGTTAGCAACATTTAGGTACAAACATAAACAATCCAACATAAGAATATGTAAATTGCAAATACAAACAGAAATTTTGCGTCTAATGGTTTGAAGTCAATCTGTTAAAAGTTGTTTGATTTTTGTAGAAAATTTCTAATAGAAATAGTTCTTTTTCGTTTTAGAACAGTATAACTCCTAAACCTATATGTTACCTGAAATTATGGGTAGAGATATGAGGAAGACCACCAGGGAAAATAATAAAAGAGATGGAATTTTCTTGGTCGCCATTAGGTATATTGCTATAGGCTGCAACAACTTTTTGTCTGGATTTCTTACAAAGAAAAAACAAGATGTACAAAATTTCAAATTTCAAATTCAAGATCAGCATTTGACGAAAATATAGTCTAATACAGACATTATCATAATAATTCACACAATAACCTTTTTTGTATTGCAAGAAATAGGGGGAATCTCAAAACAATCGGTTTTCACTCTTTTGTAAAATAATTTTAGTCTACTTCAACAGAAAACTTCTAACATCAACATATATATATATACAGGGTTGCGCAATCTGGTTACCTTTTTAAAAATATACCTCTAACTCTCTAAGCTTCTTATGATCAAAATCTATGGTCTTACTTATATATACAGAAATCTTCCAGTTTTGCTATTAAACATTTTATAATTATGTTTCCATAATAAAAACTTTGACCGTAAACTTTTCAAAGAGTCAATGATAGTTTCCTTTTTTTAGAAGATTCACTATTTGAATTTTCAAATAAAATAAATAAAATTATTATATGAAACAATGATAAGTTATTACTTATTCCAAAAAACCTCAAGCAATATTCGCAGTGTTAATGCTAGAGATACGCAATTTTGATGACAGATATTCAGATTTTTGTTCCAGAGAAGGGAGAGCTATAGAAGGAGAGAGGGAGTACTTAATTTCGGCTCTTAAAATTTTATAATTATGTTTCCATAATACACTATTCTAGTCTAAATAAAATTGATGGTGCTGCATGTGAGTTATACAGCGTATGTGTACTAAATAATTTAAAAAAAATTAAAGTCAAATATGGTGAAAATATAGAATAACTAATTAATCTGATTGTGATCCTTATTCTAATTAATCTGATTGTGATCCTCATTCTGGTGCTGAAACTTTTATTTGATGAATTTGGATTTGAACATACACCAAACACTACGGGGGTGTATTGAACCAGTGTTTTAGAAGATTGTGAGAATTGATTAAAATCCTCTGTTATTCAAGTAGTGATTTAGATATTTTCTTTTCAAATCCTCTGTTTTTCAATATGGAATTTGTATAAAGTGATTAAACATCACTTAACATCTCTTGTTTTTCAATTAACAATTTATACAAAAATTATCAAATCCAGTGTTATTCAAAAGTAAATTGTATTTAGAAAATAAATTTTGTAAAAAAGATTTGAGAGTACTTTAAGTTATTTTTTAGTTAAAAACAACCCTTATAGAATAACATCCGTAACTGATGAAAGAAAGAAAAACATTGCCTTGCCGTAAAAAACCTCCGACTCTTATCTCCAGGTTTCTCTAACCTAAAACTATGTGAAACCTGAACCTGTGATCTTTTCACTTACACCTCGAATATTGATTCAATTGAAGTAAAGCCATCGTGGAGAACGGGGCAGAGAGAGTGAGGGCGAGTTCATGGATGTAGGTCGCAGCTGCTTCTAATTATTAAATGCTTTGTCCCAGTCTTGTGCATAGTCCTCCAAGTAGTCAAAAAAATCTATACACTCATCAAATGCTCTCGTATCTACGTATATGAAATCCCCTTCAACGTATATGAAGTCCAAGTCTTGTTCATCGTCTCATGGTTCCCATTAACCTTTAAGTATTGGACAATAAATTGCAAAGTGTTAGTCCTATCTTTCTCTGTGCCTTCTGTCACACATGTCAAATTCCAATGTGATGACAGCATTCAAACATGAAAAACAGCTCCACCGTTAGCTTTGGCCTGTTCATTAAGTAACCTTAATAAGGAGAGTATTGCAATTTCATCCAGCCACGACCCAATATATCTCCTACCTGAACTACTTACTAACTGTAATTTTCATGTATCAGTCTCACATAAGTTGGCACTTAGAAATATGAAGTAGTGTGACTGTATACGCCAAATCTAATTATCTTAAACATCATGACATCAATTTAGAAACAGATTGATTGGAACAGGTTGCTTTGACGACAAGCATAATATATTGTAATATATGTCAATGGCGAAGTTTGATTTCTTTATGGATATTCATAGCGATTAGGTAGATAAACCCGTAACAAGAAAAATATATTGACCAAAATTAATATTTCATGTTTCAAATCAAAGAAAGAGAGTTAGTTGGAGTTAGTTGGAGAGGCCGTTACAACCAAAGAAAGAGATGACAGTTGGCATCAGTTGATTGGACGCGTTCATCTCTCTGTTTTGAAGAAACAAAGTATATACGAAAGTAGTCTAGCTTTCTGGATTCATTTAGGAACTCGTTTGTGTAATTATCACTCTTTTATCTCTCTAAGATTCGAAGGCAAGTATATCAGTATTGGTTCTTTGAGTTTAAGATTTTTCTTCCTTTTAAATATTTTTACAAGTGAACAACGATTCTGTATTTAGCTGTTGAAAGAGACGCGTGCGTAGTCGCGAGAGGGAAGAAGCATGATGTCTGTTCTATCGATCTATTATTGCGAAGAATTTGGTGAACTCTTAATCAGTAGTCAGTACAAGTATGTGGAGGAAGAAGCAGTCCGATGTTACGAGGTTTTGTGAAGAGGGTGAGGTGCTGGCCGAGAGTACATACAGCAACCTTCGGTTGTCCATCTCGTCAGGACCTACTCGTCCCGACAAGGCTCGTGGTTTGGGGTACAAGGCCAAGCAGGTTGCTTATCTTTTTGCCTTGTTAACGAAGCATTATTGCTGGTTTCTTGAGACATACGTTTCTTCATCTTATAAAAAAGAGACGTGTGAATGTAATGATTTAACTCGCTCGCTGGATTTACATTTGTCTGAAAATATATATAACTCCTGTTCTGACTTGATTCATTTGATACAAATGAATCAAATCAAGTGCTAGAAACGGTTAATGATGATGATGTGATACAGAAGATTGGTGCTGATGATGAACGAGAGAAGAGAAATGAAAGAAGTCTTACATATATAATGATAATTAAGTCCATAACGTTGAAAACCATAATTGGGCAGACATTATTTAAGATTGTGCTGAAGTCTTACATATATAATAGGTGATGACATGGAAATTGCGATAGTTTGCTCAAGTGGCATCATTCTAGAGGGCCTTTTTTCATGCTGCAGTGGATCCCCAAATAGTTTTTTTTTGAAAAATGGATCCCCAAATAGTTCCTTTCATTTAGTGTAAATTGTTTAAGAGGTCTACATTTTTTTTAGATCGAATATCAAAAAATTAATGTCCTTAGAATCCCTGACATTTATACTTGCGTAGTTTTATGTAGTTATTAGAATTGAAATTCCCTATATATTAATCCTGGAATATTGGTTGAATGACAATGTTGAAGAGCATAAAGCTCACAGAGCTCCTCAACCCGGTTTTTTAATAGACCGACTTTACTAGGAAAGAAAAGACGAAATATATAAAGGACGGCTAAAAACTATAATATATAGAATCTTATGCGAAAATCTAAATAACTAACCTAATAAAACTTTCCTTAGCTGGTTTACGTCTTTTAACCGTAATAAATAACCCTTGCTTAATGTGTACTCAAATCTTAGGTGAAATTATTACTTCAAATCAATAGTATATTCATATTCGTATAGGAGTGTATTTATCACGAGTATATTTGTAATACCTTCGTCAGCGAGATTGCATATATTTGAATTTATGACATTGTATTTATGACTTATTATAACTGTGTAAATCTTTATAAATTAACATATTACTTGGGCGAAACGTTGGCTGAGCTTAATATGGTTATCACTGATCTTATAATAACTAATACATATTCTTTATATATTAATAATTGAGAAGTATTACAATATTTTTTTATAGCCACATGTCATCACTCAAATGATTTTTAGAATATTTAGAAAAATAGGTTGGTCCATCTAAATATATAATAATTTTTTTATAAAACTAACCATTAGCATTTCACATTGCGCTTTTAGTTAATAGCCTTTTGTCAAAAAAAAAATCATAAATTCATTATTAATGTTTTTTTATCATTTCCTTAAATAAAAGTTACGGAATAGCCTAATGTGACTAAATTATATATGACAATTAATGATTTTTAAGAATAAAGATTTGATAAAAATAGTGTATTTTCTATCACATTTTTTTAAATTTTAAATTATTAAAATAAATTAAACAACCACATTAACTATATTATAAAAAAATAAATTTTTATGTATATGTTATATTTTGAACTTTTAAAACGACTATAAATTACTAAAACTGTTAAAAATCTCATATTCAAATTTTGTGATCCATGGTTTAATTTTTTGTTATGAAAAAATGCAAATGATTACAAAATCATATAAATAGAAAGTCTCATTTAATAACGATTAATATTCAAAAATATTTATATATCTATATCTCCTTTTCAATTAAACTATATACAATATAGAAAAAAACATAAATATTTTAATTTTGAAATTTACTTTAAACAATTTTTTTTTGATAAAAGTTTTGAGCAAACATTGACAACTTAATTTTTGTTAAAAAGTTTTAAATTACTAAAACTATTAATTCCACAATGAAAATTATGTTATCAGTATTTTTAAGTTTTTGCTATAAGAAATACAAATGATAAAAAAACATATGAGTAGAAACCTTCATTTAATAGACATTAATATTAAAAATATATTATATATGTTAATATTATTTAAATTTAATTATATTTCTTATCAAATAGAAAAAAAATATTCTTTGGATTAATAAAATTTATTTTTATGTTCATACCAATTTAATTACTGACTTTTTAATTATTGGATATATATTTATTATAATATGTAAAACACATATAATATATAAAATAAAATTTATATATAATGTCCATCCCGCGCAAGGCGCAGATCTTGACCTAGTATACAGTATAACCGTGTAAATCGTCTCTATTGATGGACATACAAAAATCATATCATTTTTCTCTTGTCTTTCGAATTCAAGAAAATTCCATCAAAGTGACCTTTAGCTTGGTCGTGACTAGATTGACAAGAAACAAAATACAAAATCCCACTTCACCTCTACAAAATACTCAAAACAAGGACCGAATTAAACGAAAATAAGGAAAAAAAACAGAAAACAAAATCGTAGTGATTACCGAGATATTTTGATGAGAAAGGTTGAATGGTGTACTATTGTACATTTTCGAATGTTTTATCTTTTAAGATTGTAAACAAAAGAAATTTATAATCGTAACTTTTTAAGCGAGGTAATATAAATCTATCATATTTGAAAATTTATATATATATATATATATATATATATATATATTATTTTTTATTCATATAGCCAGGCTGTGAATACATATTGATTAAAAATAATTAGTGTTCAGGAAGACTGGATTTAGTAGGAGTTTTGGATATAATGCAACAACAAAACGTAGTTCTAAACGTATCACAAAATCCCCCATCTTTGTAACCCAGCAATAAACAATGGATATTGCATTTCTTTGTGTCCTCACATGGCCCCCTCGGTGTACATTCATCCCCTATTTAGTTCATAAAAGTTAAGCAAAATTTAGGTACAAAAATAACTAATTCAACATATGAATATGTAAATTACAAATTCAAACAGAACTTTTGCGTCTAATGGCTTTGAGTCAATCTGTTAAAAGTTGTTTGATTTTTGTAGAAAATTTCGGATAGAAAATAGTTTTTTTTGGGGTTAACTATAGCAATATGCTTGTAAAACATTTTATTTTTCTTCTATAATATATGCCTTAAGTAAAAAAAAATCGTTTTAGAAGAATATAACTCTATAAAAATATATATGTTACCTGAAATTATGGGTAGAGATATGAGGATAAAGACCACCAGGGAAAATAATAAAAGAGATGAAATATTCTTGATCGCCATGAGGTATATATTGCTATAGGCTGCAACAACTTTTTGTCTGGATTTCCTACAAAGAAAAAAATATGATGTACAAAAATTAAAATTTCAAAATCAAGATCAGCATGTGAGGAAAATATAGTGAAATACAGACGTTATTATAAGATTACGTACGATCACTTTTTTTTTGTACAACAAGAAATAAGAGGGGATCTCAAAACAATCGGTTTTCACTCTTTTGTAAGATAAACTAGATATTGACCCGCACAACCGTGCGGGTGATTATTTTATTTTTACACACATAATTATTTGTTTTACATGATTAACTGTAATATTTACCATATTACTAATTGTTTAATATAACATTTTAATACACAACAATTTTATAGTTCACATGCAATAATTTATATTATTTGTTTTAAATTTTGCATATTTTAAATCATGTGATACAAAATTCTAAATTGAAAAATTTTATTAGTGAAAGATCAAAAAAATTATTGAAAAAATTATATTAAATTAATATCGCAGATTAATACAAAAATGTACATGTGTTTAGTTATAATTAGAAAATTAGTAAGATATTTTAAAATTTCATTTTAGTTAAAATAAATATAAATTTAACTTTAAAATAAACACGACATTAACTAAATATTTAAAAGTTTTGTTTAAGTGAAAAACGAATATACATTTATGTTAAACAAACACGAAATTACTTAAATATTTAAAAGGTTTATTTTAATAAAAAATGATATATATATATATATATATATTTATTTATATTTATATTGTAAATAAAAAGATATAAAAAGATTTTATTCAGATATAATTTTAGAGTAAATATAGGAGTATCTATTTGATTTGTTTGTCTTAGAATAATTCAAATAATTTAAATATTTATACAAAAATTAATTTTAACAACTTTTTAAGGGGTGGTCCAAATTAAAAAATCACATATGAATTAAGTCATGAGTTCTCTTTTAATAGAATAGTTTTGATATTCTTGTTGCAACCGATTTATGGATTTGAAAATTCTTGTTACATTGGTTTTAAAGATAAGGGGTTTGAAATCCGGATCAGTGTGATGAATACGTGATCATCTATGCATATAATGTGTAAGAAGAAATTGAAAACTAAAACCGGCCGGTTTAATGTTTCTTTACAAGTGAAATGTTTCAAGGGGATGTGTAAGAGGTGGATCATCACTTGATCATATATTATATAACGTGTAAGTGAATAAAACAGAGGTTCTAGTGTATTTTTTAAATAACAAACAACTCACATTTACAATTCTAGAACTATACGTTAATGTTTTAGTCTAAGGACTGTTTGTTAATGATTTATATTTACGGTTGAGCAAAAACGATGATGCATTGGTTTGATAATGATTTATTAAGTCCATTTTTTTGTAGGCATGTAACAGAATTTTGGTTTGTAAACCGAACCGAAGAGTGGTTTTAAACTATTTTGGACTTTATCCTGTCGACAGGTCAATTAACTTTGAATATCAAAACCAACTTGATATTTTAGGGAATGATATAATAAGACATATTATTAGTAATGAATGAATAAATGATAACTGATTTCTAGTGATGGTCCATTAAGTCCATTTTTTTAAAAATCACACATGAATCAAGGTTGTGACTTCTGTTTTAATATATAAGATTTAGTCTACTCCACAGAAAATTTCTAACATATATATATACGTATGGTTACGCTTACGCAGCACCTTTCGTTTTGAAAATATATCTTTAAGCTTCTTATGAACAGAGTTTATGGTCTTACTTATATATAAAGAAATCTTCCATTTTTGTTACTATTATATATATTGTAATTATGTTTCCATAGCAAGAGCTTTGTGTGTAAACTTTTCAACGATTCAATAATAATTTCCAGTTTTTAGAAGATTCACTGTTTGACTTTAAAATAAAATAAAATTAAATAATTATATCAAGCCGTGATTATTGCTTATTACATAAAACTTCAAGCAATATTCGCAGTGTTAATGCTAGCCACGCAATTTTAATGACAGATAATATTCTTGATTTTTTTTTATCATCAATTTTTACAGATTCATACTGATTATGTAAACCAAACCGGGTGATCTGCATCCATGTGAACAATAAAACACGGTTGCTTCCTAACACTGCGTGCTAATCTATCCGCCGTTGTATTTTACGTTATTGGTACATAGATGATCTCTGGTCGGGTGAAACTCTCTTTCAGGGTTTTGACATCGTACAAATAATTTACAAAAGCTGGTCATTCATCTGATTCCGAAACCATCTTCACCAATTGAGAATAATCCGTTGCAAACGTAACCTGAAACTGACGGAAATTCCTCATACATTCCATTGCCCAGAGAAACGTTTCTATCTCCGCATGAATAGGAGAGATAGTAGCCCTAGCATTCTATTGCTGAGCCAACTTTGTCCTGAAAAATATCACCTTCTTTCCATGAGCCATCTGTGAAACACCATCTTCCTGGAATTGACAGCAAAATCGTATCTACTATTTGTGGTGTTGTCCTATGTTCATTCAATATTTATGTCTCAGCCTACAGTGTTGATTCTGTTTCTCCTAATTTAAGCGTATCCATGGTATTAGCATTACTTTCCACAATCAATAAAATAATATATATATATATATATATATATAACATTATCCTTTTTTTGTAAAATGTGATTGTAAACTTATTCATTTAATATTAATAGTTCTTTAATAAATATCAAAAGAAAAATTATTTGAAAAACTATAAATTAAAGTTCTTCACTGTATTTATACAATTAAAACAGAATCCTAATAGTTTTTAATTTATTTACATTATCATGCCATTGCTTATTTTTTAAATCTTTTTAATTTATTTCACCCATTTAATAAGGAAACAAATCTTTTGAAAATAATTTTTTTTTACATATACAAGTTTGTTTAGATTATTTGTAAATAATAATAAGTTTTCAGTTCGTTTATAAACAAGCAATTAATTATTGCTATTATTTAAACTATCATATCTCACTTTACAGCACAAATTTTTCTTTTTTTGCCTTTTCAGGTTACAGTATAAAATCAGTTAGAATTTTAAATCATATAATTTTATTTAAATAAAATGATTAGTATTTTCATAGTATTGATATTTCTATAAAATCGGTTGTTTAGTATTTTGAAATATAGCTAGATAAATGAAGTAATTTTTTTTTTGGAATAATTGATAAACATGAAAATTTATTGGGGTAGACTAATTTATTTTTATTATATAAATTACATAATTTAAATCAAAATATTTTTATATAACATACAATATTATAATATTTATGGCATTGAAAACATATATATACGAAAAATAAAAAATATTACAAAAATATTAGCAAAAATTAATATATATTTTTGCATAGTATATCTTTAGAATAAGATAAAACTTAATATAATTTATAGTATATATGTGCCAAAATAAAAATATTAACACAACAAAAAATCAAATATCAAAAATTAAAGTTTTGTTAGAAAATAAATCGCGGGTCAAAATCTAGTACTCTTTTGTAAAATATCAAAAAATAATTGCTTTCATTTAGGGATGACAATCAAGGATCTGGACCGCGGGCCTGGTCCGTAAAGGCTTGCTGCGGGGCGGGATTGGGCCTCCATTTGGTAAGCCCGCAAAATTACGGGCCTCGCGGAATGAGTTCATAGCGAGACGTGTCGAAAGCTGGACGGGTCGAAAGCGGGATGGGCTTAACCTGCAGGATTTTGAAGACCCGCAACCCTAAGTCCCCATTTCTTCTTTTGCCTAAAACATTGAGAGAGAGAGAGAGAGAGAGAGAGAGAGAGAGAGATTCGATGTTATGTAGCTTTGGTGATGGTGCTTTCAGGGTCGATAATGCTTCCGGTCTCCCAAGCGCCTTCAATCTGCACCGGTGGAGCTTCTTCGAGTCATCATAAGAAGTTTGAAAACTCACTTTCCACTAAAGAAGAAGATCTAGTTACCGCCACGGGTTCTTCATAGTTTTGTCTATATGTATTTGTTCACATTATCATACATTTTGGAGTTTTGTGTTTCAATATATCTTTAAGTGACTTCTATTATTCTTATTTGTAGAAGATGAAGTTGATGGTGAAGAAGATAAATTTACATTTTTTTGTCGCTTGTTGGTGATAAAGATGAAGAACAAGAAGTGTGATTGGTGTTTTCTTTTTGGGATTAGCATCTTTGATTTGGTGTTGGTTTTATTCAGTTTTGGATCCAGAAAACTAAAACATTTGTTATGAACTTATGAGTTATAATATTTGGATTAAACAACTAAAGTATTGTTTATTTTAAAAATGTTTGGAGTCTAACAAAAATAAATAAACCAGTGTTTTGATCCAACTAAAATCTTCAACTAACAAGGGTATTGCCTTATCCAGTTCAATCTTCGACTAAACTCACTTACTGATGCGTCATGAAACTGATAAAGCGTCCTGAATCATGTTTTGAAGCGTTCAGGAGCAATATGTCCGTTTGTAATTCTATATCCCGCGGGCCGATCCGTAAAGGCTTATATGTTTTACGGTACGGGTTTGGTCAGCCATTTTGAGGACCGCAGTCCGCACGGACCTGACCCGACGTGATCCGCTCGAAGACGAGCCCGCTGCGGTACGGGACGGATCAACATGTTTGACATTTCTACTTTCATTTAATGTTGATTGTCTAAGAGATCTACATTTTTTTAGAATATCAAAAAGTTCATGTCCTAAGGATCCGTGACATTTATACTTGCATAATTTTTTTGTAGTCAGTATTGAAATATACAGTATTACCGTGTAAATCGTCTCTATTGATGGACATACAAAAATCATATCGTTTTCTCTTGTCTTTGGGATTCAATAAAATTCCATCAAAGTGACCTTTAGCTTGGTCGTGACTAGATTGACAAGAAACAAAATACAAAATCACACTTATCATCTACAAAATACTCACGACAATACTACAAGAAAACATAACAATTTCTGACGAATTTTTTGACCACTTAAATTGATCAAAAAAGTTTTGACCACAATCCGACAATTTTGTGACGATTAAAAGAAGTGGACGAGAAGTGGTCATAAATTACTAACGAATAATATTAGTTAGAAAATGGTCAAAATCTTGTGACCAAATCTTGACGACTATAATATGGTCAGAAAAGTGGTCATAATTTGATCAAAACGTAGTCACAATTTGCTTTATAAAATAGCAGTTTCTTGCCGTTTGGTTAGTGGTCAGCAACCTTCAATGTGGTCAGAAAATTGTCACAATGTTGTATTGGGTCATAATTTAAGCTTTAAAATGTATGGGCTTAATTAAGAGCCTTTGTTCCATTATTAAATGTAAACGATGTCATGTAGTGGTTTGTTTAATAAAGTCAAACTAGGATAAGACATGCGTCGTGCGCAGGGTGAGTTTATTTGTATATATTATCGATAGTTTCTTTTATATATTTGATCATTTTATTTATATATATAAAATATTTTTTGTTGTTATTATATAATTTCTTTCCGATGGATCAGATCAATTTTTATTAAAAATAATGGAACAAAACTATAATTAATATATCATGGGTTGATCGGATTGGACATTAAACAAATTATGACATAGAAACTTTATTTTTTCCATCAAACATATTCTTGAAAAAAGTGAACAATATTGTTTTCACAGTTGAATTATTTTGACTTTTATCTTCCATATGGTTTTGAAAGCTTTCAAATCAACCATCGAATTGATACATGTTATTTTAATGTTTTTAGTCGTATACTTAAGGAAAACTTACATTTTTGTAATTTAAAGTCATTTTAAAAAATTCAAAATATAACGTATAAGAAAAAATCTAACATATAAGAAAGTTATAACATATAAGGTGTCCTCAATTTTGTATTTTAAAGTCGTTTTTTAAAAAAAATATAACATATAAGGTTTCTTCATTTTTGTAATTTTAAGTCATTTTAAAAAATTTAAAATATAACATATAAGCAAAAAATCTAATTTTTTTATTATATGGTTAATGTGATTGTTTATTTTTTTAATAATATAAAATTAAACAAAATGAAGAAGGATGCAAAAATTGTTATCAAATCTTTATTAT
>NC_027749.1:51947911-51967130 GCF_000695525.1 Brassica oleracea var. oleracea
CATTTTTGTAATTTAAAGTCGTTTTAAAAAATTCAAAATATAACATATAAGAAAATTCTAACATATAAGAAAAATATAACATATAAGGTGTCCTCATTTTTGTATTTTAAAGTCGTTTTAAAAAAAAATATAGCATATAAAGTTTCCTCATTTTTGTAATTTAAAGTCATTTTAAAAAGTTCAAAATATAACATATAAGAAAAAATCTATTTTTTATTATATGGTTAATGTGATTGTTTATTTTTTTAATAATATAAAATTAAACAAAATGAAGAAGGATGCAAAAATTGTTATCAAATCTTTATTATCCATAATCATTAATTGTCATATATATGTAAATCATATTAGGTAATTTTGTAGCTTTTATTTAAGTAAAGAATACACACTTCTTATATTTTAGGTTAAAATAATGTTCTCTAGTGGACCGTAAACAAATTATGAGATAAAAATCTTATTTTTTCCATCGAACACATTTTTGAAAAAAGTGAACAGTATTGTTTCCACAGTTAAATTATTTTGATTTTTATCTTCCATATGGTTTTGAAAGCTTTCAAATCAACCATCGAATTGATACATGTCATTTTAATTTTTTTAGTCCTATACTTAAGAAAAATTTACATTTTTGTAATTTAAAGTTGTTTTAAAAAAAAAATCAAAATATAGGATATAAGAAAATTCTAACATATAAGAAAAATATAACATATAAGGTGTCCTCATTGTTGTATTTTAAAGTCGTTTAAAAAATATATATATAACATATAAGGTTTCCTAATTTTTGTAATTTAAAGTCATTTAAAAAAATTCAAAATATAACATATAAGAAAAAATCTAATTTTTTTATTATATGGTTAATGTGATTATTTAATTTTTTTAATAATATAAATTTAAACAAAAATGAAGAATGATGCAAAAATTGTTATCAAATCTTTATTATTCATAATCATTAATTGTCATATATATGTAAATCATATTAGGTAATTCCGTAGCTTTTATTTAATGAAAGAATACACACTTCCTATATTTTAGGTTAATATAATGTTCTCTAGTGTTATATAATTATGGAATAATGTGACACTATTAGATTAAACTATACTTTATATTAGATGCTCTAGAATTCTTTGAAATTGAATTTAGAAGGCATTTAAAGTGTCATCTAGGATTTGAGGTTTTTTTTTAATTAATACAAAATTAAGGTTCTAATTTTTCAAATGATTCTCAATTAATATATAGGGGATTATCTTTAACCTAATCCTTTACTTTTTCTAAACTTTGTCTTCTCATCTCTTTTTTTTTTTGAATTAAATGTTAAATTTAATTCAAAAAAAAAATCATTTTTACATCATAGTGTTTTCTTTATCAAAGTACTATGTATTAAAATCTACCCCTCCCTCATCTTTTCACATCATAGTGTTTCTATCTTGTGTCCAACCAAAACTGCATTCCTTGTCTAAATTTATCTCCCCATCCTCTGTATCAATGTGGGCTTGTTCCTCATGTTTTTGTCTAGAAGTTTTATCAATAACTTTGCTGGAGCATTCGCCTCGCCATGTCTTCTTCTATTACGCTCTCTCCATATCATGTAGACAGCTGCTTGAAGCATATACTTGATGATGAATAGCTGCATCTTGCATCTTGTCGAATCTCTCATAAGCCTCAGTATAGCTACCCATCTCACCGTATACTGATCCTTTAAGATTTCCTTCATTAGCACCTCCCATATCCTCGCAGAATAACTACATTCGAAGAACAAATGCTCAAGAGTTTCCAACGGTTCATTGCATAAGACACACGCTTCATTAATATTACTCTTCCAAATTCTCATCTTATCTCCTGTTACAAGTCTATCCTTCATTGCCATCCATAAGATAAATGAGTATCTTGGAGTTGAATACTTAAACCACACTGCATCAGCCCATTCACAGCAAAGCTTTTTCTCTCTGATAAACTCCCAAGTTCCCTTAGTTGAGAAAACCTTTTTTCTCTGACCTTTCCCATTCAGCCATAGCGAAATATCCTCCTCATTTACTCTACTTCTTCGACTTTTCTCAATCTCTTCCTCCACTCTGTTCAGAATCAATACACGATGAGACCTTCTTCTATGCCTCCAACTCTCCTCCACTGTCGCGTTGATTAAGATTCCCATATCAATACAACTTCCTTCTTCTAGTAAATCCTTCAAGCACCCCATTGGAGACCAATTTTCAAACCAGAATGAAGTCTTTTTTCCATTCCTTACTTCAACCCTGTACATTCGCTTAGCAATCTCCCTGCATTTTAATATTTTTTTCCACATCCAGGAGCCTGCTTGTGTATTTTCTTTCACCATCCAGAATGAGCTCTTCCTAATCAAGTAGATCTTAACCCAATTTACCCACATCGAATCAGAAGCAAGAATTCTCCATATTAACTTCACACAACTGACCATATTTGCTTCTTTCAAACTTCTTATGCCCAATCCTCCCTCTTGCTTTGTACTACAAATATCAGCCCACGAAACTTTTGCTTTCCTGTTGTTTAACTCCGGACCTGACCACAGAAATGCAGAGCACAGTCTTTCAATCTCCTTTATACATCCACTAGGAAGCCTAAATGCTGCCATCCAAAAGTTAGCCAAGCTCGTGATCACTGACTTAATCAATTGGAGTCTCTCCGCGTAGGAAAGGAACCGCCCAGTCCAAGAACCTATTCTCTTTCTGATCTTCTCAATCAAAGGCAAGTAATCTAAGACCGTCATGTTCTTAGTTAGGAGAGGAAGGCCTAGATACCTTACCGGGAGACTACCTGATTCAAAAGGGAAGTGGCTGATAATTTCTTCTCTTTTTTGGATTGATATTCCTGCCAGGAACAGTGTAGATTTCTCCATACTAATTCGAAGCCCTGACATCCTGTCAAACGCATCAAAAACTCTCAGAATCTCCACTATAGAATTTTTAGTACCATCAGCAAAGATCATCAGATCATCTGCGAAACATAGATGTGTCAAATCAATATTTTTACACTTTGGATGGAAACCAATCCTCCCTTTTCTTGCAGCTTCATCGATCAATCTTGACAAAACATTCATACAGATCACAAAGAGTTACGGAGAGAGCGAACAACCCTGACGTAAACCCCTTTTACTTTGAAAATAGCCTGCTAGCTCGCCGTTTACTTGCACAGAGAAGGATGATGTTGTGATGCAAAGAGATATCCAGTGAGTGAACTTCTCCGGCAACCCCATTTCCTTCAAAGTGTTGATGAGGAACGGCCATTGCACCGAATCAAACGCCTTTGATGTATCTATCTTCATTGCGCAACGGGGCGAGACTGTTTCCTTATGGTAATCCTTTACTAATTCTGTAGCTAGCAAGACATTCTCCATGAGTAACCGCTCTTTTATAAATGCTGATTGATTCCAAGAAATGCATTTTGGCAATATAAGCTTCAACCTCCTAGCCAAGATCTTCGATATCAGTTTGTACAAGACATTACAACAGGAAATAGGCCTGTAATCTTTCATTACCTTTGCTTCCTGCTTCTTTGGTATCAGAGCCAAGATGGTAGAGTTAAGTCCTTTTGGTAAGAAACCCTTCACAAAGAAAGACTGCACAGCCACCGTTATGTCATCACCAACTACTGCCCATGATTCTTTAAAGAACTCCGTAGTATACCCATCTGGTCCTGGTGCTTTGCTACCTGACATCTTGAATAACACCCCTTTAATCTCTTCTTTAGAAACTTCCTTCACCATTTTCTCACAATCTGCTTCGCTACATTTAAATCCCAATAATTCCCTGAGCCTCTCTACTGTCGATCCCTCAAACTCCTGAGGTTGCTCAGACATAAAACTTTCAAAAAAAGAGACAGCTTCCTCTTTGATCTCCTCCTTGGTTTTCACTAATCTTCCATCTGAGCATTGAATTTCGTGAATTGCGTTGCGAGTCTCTCTTATTTTTGCAGCATTGTGGAACACTCTATTATTGCCATCTCCTACATCCATCCAGAACAGTTTCGCCTTTTGCTTCAAATATTCTTCCTCCAAATCAGCTAACCTCTGCCATTTTTTGTAAGCTTTACCTCCTCTTTTATGTTCTCTGCATTAGGATTATCCAAGGTTTCCTTCTGCCGCAGACATAGATAATCATAAGCCTCCTTTGCTTTTCGTGACAAGTCCCCAAGTTTAATTTTACTAAGAGATCTCAGCGGTTGCTTTAGTGACTTCAGCTTTTTGGTGAGACGGAACATTGCTGATGTTGAATGGAATAACACCTCCTGATCTTTCCAGTAGTCTTCAATCAGAGGGAGGAATTCCGGCATCTTAGCAATAGCATTAACAAACTTAAACGGCTTCCTCTTCCTCTCATCCTCATTCTCAAATTGAATCCTACACCGTAAATGATCAGAACAACCTCCCGCTTCAAAAACACAATATGCTTTCCTCCCATTAATCCATTCCTCATTAATCAAAACCCTATCCAATTTCTTGCATATCAATCCCTCCTCTCTCTTATTACACCACGTTAGTAACGGACCTTGAAATCCCATATCCGTTAGTCTACAGTGATTTGCAACCTCCTGATCCCAACA
Organism: Brassica oleracea var. oleracea; assembly: GCF_000695525.1. Classification (NCBI taxonomy): domain Eukaryota; kingdom Viridiplantae; phylum Streptophyta; class Magnoliopsida; order Brassicales; family Brassicaceae; genus Brassica; species Brassica oleracea. The sequence continues at coordinate 51,952,478 of NC_027749.1, forward strand.
GGTTGTCTCGTTATCCCAACAGGTTGTCTCGTTAAATTTCCAAACTCCGAGTGCTCACTGTCTTCTAAGATCTCATTATAGTCTCCCATAATGACCCACCTTTTCTTTTTGAACATCGGCGCTTCATAGTGATTCTTAATCTCTTCCCATAACCTTCTTCTCTGTTCCATTGTATTTAAAGCATATACAAACAAACACAGAAACTCTTCAGACTCTCCCGGCAACAAAACAGAACAGGTGATTAATTGATCACTCTTGTAGACCGGTGTCAATCTGACTGATTGCTGCCAAACTACCCATAGCCTCCCTAGATTTTTATACTCATAGTTCGCCATAAACTCCCAATCCTGAAAAACACTTGATACTATCTTCATAGCTTTATTCTCCCTTACTCTTGTTTCAATCAAACATCCAAAAAGAAAATTATTTTTCCTCACCCAGCTTCGAACCACATCTTGTTTAGTCGTTTTGTTGAAGCCCCTAATATTCCAAAAGAACCCTGTCATCAGAGATTTTTGGAGGAACCCCTTCCTATACCAACTCTATGATTTGTTTTTGATTGTCTAGGAAGAGTCTGCCTCAGCTTCCCCCACCTATTCTCTTTTAATTTCCCTCCAGCACTTTCCTCCATCTGGCTTTGACAAAGATCCTCTGCTATCTCAATCCCATCTTCCTCTATTTCTTCTAACTCATCCTTATCTATCTCAATACCAAACTCATCTGCATTGCTCAGAGCTTCATACCTTGAAGGGGTAGTAATTATCACCTGGTTGATTTGAGATTTAGGACTCCTTCTTACTTTCTCCATAGATACTTCTTTCCAACCATTTCCTGAAATCTCTTCAACCCCGTTCTTACCCCCACTACTTTCTTCAACCTTATTTCCTTCTTTACCAACACTTGTGTTTCCCTTTTCTACTTCCTCAACCCCCCCCCCCTCCTGTACTTTTAGAGCGTTTTTGCTCAAACCCATCGCCTGTGCTTCTGTATTTTTCTTTTCAGTGACAGCTTCTACCTTGTTTAGCTTACAAAAGGTATCAAAGTGACCCCATCTTCCACACTTTATACATTTCGGCGGCAACCAAGGATACGTGAACTGCACTATAGTATCTTTCCCTTGAATAACATAGTTGATCTTATCTGGAAACTCTTTCGTCAAATCAGCCTGAACAAACACCTTTGCTACATCCAGGTTTGTGCAAGCTAAGGTTTCTGGATGCAAATGATCCGGAACTCCAGCGGCACTTGTGATAAAACTCAGACCCTCCCAAGAATACATTCTCATGGGGACGTTAGTCACATGGACCCAGAGAGGAATGAGCCCTGCCTTTGATTTATCTTCCTCCGGAGACCAGTGAGATACGATCATCGGAACTCCAGCTACATTCCACATCCCACGCCCCACAACTTTCTTCCTGATCTTCTCATTAGGTATTATGATTCTCATAGTGTGATCATCCATGACATACACATCTAATTTCTGATTTCTTTCTCCATACGCCCAAATCTTGTTCACGATTATGTGCACCTTTCCTACGTGAGGAGCCGTTTTCAGAAACCTCGCAATAACAAAGTCATCCCACAATGGATTTGCCTTCTCAATGACTTCAGATGGAACCTCCACTGATTTCTTCCCCTCCGATTCTGAGATCTCAAACTCATATTTCTTCATAACTTGTTTACCCTTCGCTATTGTAACCCATGGACCTTTCGGTTGATTGATCGGTGGTGGATTATCCGTTGAAATCTCTTCCGGATCCATCTCTACAGCCATCGAAGCAGCGGAGATCGAGAATCTTCTATCGTCTTTTTTGTCGCCAAAATCACCAATCGAAACGGTGCGTTTCAATCGTGTTCTCATCTCAACGGCGCCGATTCTCAACAATGCCTACTAGAGAGGACTTTCTGCGTTATCTTCAACAAAATCCGATGGAACACCAAGTTATATTGATTCCTTTCAAGGATTTGAGACTTACTTCTCTCAACCAAACCACTTCTCTCAACTAAACCCGGCCAGTATAAACGTCACACACATATCATCAACTTCGACTACCCCTGCTGCGGCGACCATCCCTCACATGACAGTGGATGATCTTTTGGTGGCTCCTGGACGAGAAAGCCTCACTGTACTCGATCCCCTGCGGCGTGGAAGGGCTACTTGGTAATGTCTTTTTTAATATAATTTGTTGAATTTCAGTGACTTAGTTTAAATGTAGTAGAGCCTTTTCTTAAATCAACTTTCATTGATTATTTTTAGGTTTAAACATTATAAAGAAATCTGACTTACCAGGAGCTTATCCTACTTATAATCATCTACCTCGTGATGTGAAAACGCGATGGTTCAGGGCGTTTGCGGTAATAAATTTTTCACTCTAAATTAGTTTTTGTTTTTTTTTTGGGTAAGATCATTGAAAATGGATGGGAAAAGCCTGATATGTTAGCATTCCTTGAGGACGCACATCGAAATCGCAAGTCTGGTGACATTAATGGCAAGAAAGTGAAGAAGATTGTGGAGACTGTCAAAGAGAAGATACATGAGAAGCTAACTCAAGGTGGAGCAACTGAGACAAACCATCTTACCCAAGCAGAGATCAACACTCTCGTTTTAAGGGTTAGTCATTCACTGTTTTCACTGATTTCATTGTTATCATTTTTTCCGTTTTATCATTATATGTCTCTTTTTACAGGAAACTCCCTATAATTAAGGGTCACTGTTTTGGGTTTGGAACACTACCACATCCAGGACAACCATCTTCTTCAGCTAGTGTAGACCAAGATGAACAATTGAGGATTGCAAACGAGAAGATTGTTTTGGCGGATGAGAAGATTGCTATAGCAAACGAAAAGATTGTGAGGTTGGAGAATGACAAGGCTGACCAAGGTAAGGTTATGAAGTATTTGCATATCTTGGCACATAAGGTTGTAAGCAAATTTCCAGAATTTCTAGATGAAGATGAAGATGCCACTCAAGAATAATTATGTACTGATTAGTTATTATGCTTCTATTTTGTGATTAAAACTTTAGCAGTGACCAAGTGTAACTTTTTTTGTTAACGTTATGTGTTCAAACTTTATTTAAGTATTATATATGCTAAAACTATTTTGATGTTAATTATTCAGGTTTTCATTATAAAAATTATTTGATTTACTTATTTATTTATATTAATTACAATTTTGTTGATTAATAAAAAATAGTAATAAATGGTTATAATGTCGACATAAAACATTGGTCAGAAAATTGTCAAAAAACAATTGTCACAAGTTCGTCAAAAAACCATCAAAATAAATTAGACACTAACTAGTTAGCAATTCGTCAAAAAAATTGTTAGTAACACGTTAGGAAATGGTCAGAAATGTTCTTGACCAGTTTATGACGAAATGTCCGACGATATTACTGACCACTTATATGGTCAATAAATTTTGACCACTTTCTAACTAAATTTTTGACGATTTTAAGATGTTAGAATTTGGACAAAAATGCTTGTTTCTGACCAATTTCTTTCCTATTTAGTGGTCAAAAATTAAACAATTTCTTGTAGTGCAAGGACCAAATTAAACGAAAATAAGGAAAAAAAAAACAGAAAACAAAATTGTAGAGATTACGGAGATATTTTGAGAAATGATGAATGGTGTAGTATTGTACATTTTCGAATGTTTTATCTTTTAAAATTTTAAACAAAAGAAATTGATAATCGTAATTTTTAAACGAGGTAATATAAATCTATCATTTTTATATATATATATATATATATATTTATTTATTTTTATTCATATAACCAGGCTGTGGTCCTGTAGATACATAATGATTAAAAATAATGTTCAGGAAGACCGGATATATGAGAAGTTTTAGATGTAATACAACAACAAAACGTAGCTCTTAACGATACACACTGTCCCCCATCTTTGAAACCCAGCAGTAAACAATGGATATTGCATTTCTTTGCGTCCTCACATGGCCCATTCGGTATGCAGTACTCGCCTATTTAGTTCATAAAAGTTAGCAATATTTAGCTACAAAAATAAATAATCCAACATATGAATACCTAATTGCAAATACAAACAGAACTTTTGCGTCTAATGGCTTTAAGTCAATCTGTTAAAAGTTGTTTGATTTTGTAGAAAATTTCGAATATAAAATAGTTCTTTTTCGTTTTAGAACAATATAACTCTATAAAACAATAATATGTTACCTGAAATTATGGGTAGAGATATGAGGATAAAGACCACCAGGGAAAATAATAAAAGAGATGAAATTTTCTTGGTCGCCATTAGGTATATTGCTATAGGCTGCAACAACTTTTTTTCTGGATTTCCTATAAAGAAAAAACATGATGTACAAAAATTAAAATTTCAAATTCAAGATCAGCATTTCAGGAAAATATAGTGTAATACATACGTTATAATAAGAATACATACAATAACTTTTTTTTGTATTGCGAGAAATAGGGGGGGGATCTCAAAACAATCTGTTTTCACTCTCTTGTAAGATAACTTTAGTCTACTTCAACGGAAAACTTCTAACATCAACATATATATATATATATATGGTTATGCAACCTGATTACCTTTTGTTTTGAAAATATATCTTTAAGCTTCTTATGAACAGAGTTTACGGTCTTACTTATATATATAAAGAAATCTTCCATTTTTGTTATTAATATTATGTAATTATGTTTCCATAACAAAACCTTTGAATGTAAACTTTTCAACGATTCAATAATAGTTTCCTTTTTTAGAAGATTCACTATTTGACTTTTCAAGTAAAATTAAATTAAATAATTAGATGAAACCATGATTAGTTGTTACTTATTCCATAAAACTCCAAGCAATATTCGCAATGTTAATGCTAACTACGCAATTTTAATGACAGATATTATTCTTGATAAAATGGTATTTGCTTACTTTCTACAATCAATAAAATAATATATATATATAACAGTTTATTATATTAATAGTTCTTTAATAAATATCAAAAGAAAATTTATCTGAAAAACAGTAAATTATATTAACTGAAAATAATAAGAATAGTATAAATATGTATATATATGAAAAAACACAAACTCAATGTCAACAAAACCTTAAATAAATTATACATATTGAATGTTCTAAAATTTTATACACATGCATAAACTCATTTAAAAGTAAATGTTATAACTCCGAGCACATCACACACACTATCCTAATCTAAATATTGACGGTGCTGCATGTGAGTTATACAATACGTTGATCTGTGTACTAAGCAATTTAAAAAAAAAAAAAAGTCAGAAACTCTTATTTGATAATTTGGATTTGAACATACACCAAACACTACATCTCTTTTGTTTTTCTTTTCTTATACTTATATATATATATATATATTAAATCAGCCCGTATAAACGGAAATTTCAGATCCGGTAACAAGCAAGTTTTGTACAAAATTTCCGAAGTCAAACTATTACACAAATTAGCTTCGCCCACCCACTAAATCCGGCACGTTCCGTTAATCCGTTTTTCGTAATTCTTCAGAATTGGTTACTGTTCACAACCCTTAACGATAATCACAAGAAGATGAGGTTCTCCTCGTTGCCTCGGATGCCGGGACTTCTCGTGTCGTTTCCGGAGTAGCTAGCACTCCACCATACTTGCAACCATCTTTAAACATGAAGCTCCAAACGACAAATAGGGGAGAGTTTCGGGTACATACCAGAGCTTTGCTAATGCCACCAAAACCGACTTGTACACAGCACCACACAGCACTTGAAACCGCCTCCCGGCCGAACAGAAGCTCGCTACTGTCGCCATAGAACATGTACATCAAATAAGCGGAGAAGAGAGTTAGTTGGAGAGGTCGTTACAACCGAAGAAAGAGGACAGCTGGCATCAGGTGATTGAACGTGTTCATCTCTCTGTTTTGAAGAAACAGAGCAAGTATGTGGAGGAAGAAGCAGTCCGATGTTATGAGGTTTTGTGAAGAGGGTGAGGTGCTGGCCGAGAGTACAGACAGCAACCTTCGGTTGTCCATCTCGTCAGGACCTACTCGTCCCGACAAGGCTCGTGGTTTGGGGTACAAGGCCAAGCAGGTTGCTTATGTTTTTGCCTTGTTAACGAAGCATTGCTGGTTTCTTGAAACATACGTTTCTTCATCTTATAAAAAAGAGAGGTGTCAATGTTAATGATTTAACTCGCTCGCTGGATTTACATCTTATAAGAGAGTTGTGAATGTTAATGTGGCTAAATGTTTATCTTTAAAGGTTTGAGATTCACGCTCTCTTGTAGTTTTATTGAGTTCATTAGATTGTAAACAAAATAAAATTGATAATCATAAATTTTAAGCGATGTAATATACATACGAGTATCATATTTGAATGTATATTTTTATTCATAGAACGAGATTTTGGGTACATATTGATTAAAAATAATTAGTGTTCAGGAAGACTGGATATAGGAGGAGTTTTAGATGTTATGCAACAACAAAACGTAGTCCCATATGTATCACAAAATCCCCCATATTTGAAACCCAGCAATAAACAATAGATATTGCATTTCTTCGTGTCCTCACATGGCCCCTTCGGTGTACATTCATCCCCTATTTAGTTCATAAAAGTTAGCAATATTTAGGTTCAAAAATAAATAATCCAACATAAGAATATGTAAATTGCAAATACAATTATACAAACAGAAATTTTTACGTCTAATGGCTTTGAGTCAATCTGTTAAAAGTTGCTTGATTTTTGTAGAGAATTTCGGTTAGAAAATAGTTTTTTTAACACTATATATATATTTTTTAAATAACATTATATTCTATAATGAAAACAGTTACCTGAAATTATAGGTAGAGATACGAGGATAAAGACCATCAGCGAAAATAATAAAAGGGATGACATTTTCTTGGTCGTCATTAGGTATATTATAGGTTCTAGCAACTTTTTGTCTGGATTTCCTTCAAAGAAAAAGGGAGATGTACAAAAATTAAAATTTTAAATTCAAGATCAGCATTTGAGGAAACTGTAGTGTAACACAGACGTTACAATAAGAATACATACGGTCACTTTTTATATTGCAAGAAATACGGGGACTCTCAAAACAATCGGGTTTTACTCCTTTATAAGATAATTTTAGTCTACTTCAACAGAAAACTTCTAACATCAACATATATATATATATATATATATATATATATATATATGTGCATATATATGGTTACGCAACATGATTACCTTTCGTTTTAAAAATATAACTTTAAGCTTCTTATGAACAGAGTTTATGGTCTTACTTACATATATATATATAGTTATATATAAATAAATCTTCCATTTTTGTTATTAATAATTTGTAATTATGTTTTCAAAACAAGAACTTTGACTTTAAAATTTTCAACGATTCAATTATAATTTCCATTTTTAGAAGATTCACTATTTGACTTTCCTAATAAAAGAAAATTAAATAATCAGATCAAACCATGATTATTGCTTATTCCATAAAATTTCAAGCAATATTCGCAGAGTTAATGCTAGCTACGCAATTTAATGGCGGATAAAGTTCTTGCTTAAATGGTATTAGCATTACTTTCCCCAACCAATAAAATAATATATATAACACTATCTTTTTTTTTTGTAAATATGTTTGTAAACGTATTCTTTTAATATAAATAGTTCTTTAATAAATATCAAAGAAAAACTATTTGAAAAATATAGATTATATTAACTGAAAATAATAAGAACAGTAAAAATATGTATATAAGAAAAAAAATACAAACTCCATGTTAACAAAACGATAAATAAATTATGTTTATTGAATGTTCTAAAATTCTATACACATGAGTAAACTCAATTAAAATAAATGTTATAACTCCTTGCACACCACACACACTATCCTAATCTAAATATTGATGGTGCTGCATGTGTGTTTATACAATATATTGATCTGTGTACTAAGCAATATTTTTGATAAAATTAAAGAGTGAAAGTATAGAATAATTAATTAATTTGATTTTGATTCTCATTTTGGTGCTGAAACTCTTATTTGATAATTTGGATTTGAACATACACCACACACTACTTCTCTTTTTCTGACAGGTGGCAGCGAATAAGTGGAGAAGAGAATTGGTTGGAGAGGCCGTTACAATCGAAGAAAGAGATGACAGCTGGCATCAGTTTATTGGACACGTTCATCTCTCTGTTTTGAAGAAACATAGTAAATAGTTTAGATTCAATCATAAGATTCCCTAAAGCAAGTATCTCATTGTTGGTGAACTCTTAGGTGCAGTACAAGTATGTGGAGGAAGAAGCAGTCCGATGTTATGAGGTTTTGTGGAAAGGGTAAGGTGAGACAGCAACCTTCGATTGTCCATCTCGTCAGGACCTACTCATCCCGACAAGGCTCGTGGTTTGGGTTACGAGGCCTTTAGGGCAAGGATAGACTGACAAGAAACAAAATATAAAACCACACTTCGCCTCTACAAAATACTCAGAAGAACGACCAAATTAAACGAAAAATGGGGAAACATAAAACATAATTGTAGTGACTACTGAGATATTTTGCTAAAGGCTGAATGGTGTAATATTGTACATTTTCTAATGTTTATCTTTAAAGGTTTGAGTTTCACGCTCTCTTGTAGTTTTCTTGAGTTTATTAGATTGTAAACAAAATAAAATTGATAATCGTAAATTTTAAGCTAGGTAATATAAATACGAATATCATATTTGAATACATATTTTTATTCATAGAACCAGATTGTGAGTACATATTGATTAACAATAATTAGAATTCAGGAAGACTGGATATTGGAGTTTTAGATGTTGCAAAACAACCAAACATAGTCCCATATGTATCTGTTGAGAAGTGATTCCTTGAGTAAAACCTACATATGAAAGGAGTGAAGACAGTGAGGAGAAGAAGAAGCCTGAAGCACAAGAAACAAGCAAGAAGAAGAAGAAGAAAAATCAAGAAACGTGAAGGAAGGAAGAGGAAGAAGAAAAGTCAAGGTCAAAGTCAACAAAGAAGTTAGTTATGTAACTAGTAGTCAAGGAGTGAGTAGTCAAGTTAAGAGTCAGTTGGTTAGTAAGCTAACTAAGTTCAGAGTTGGTAAGAGAGTAACTAAGAGAGTTGGTAAGAGTTGTTAGAATAGTCAAGCTTTGGAGTGTAAGATTAGTCTAAGACTAGAAGTATGGAATATAGGTTTAAGTGACCAAGGAAGTATGTAAGTGTCAGCAAGAAGTCTAATATAAAGACAGTGTCATCGTTTGTAAGAAGGTGTGGAAGAATGAATTAAAAATCAGTTTGGTAAAACAAAGTCTTGCATAAACAGAAACTTAGAAAATACAGAGAAATAGAGTAAGAGAGAGTAGGAGAGAAAGAGACAAAGTGAAAGAACAAAACTGAAAACCACACAGAATCACAACAGTATCACATCATGACATACTATAGAACCAGACCTAAGGGGTCCAAGGTGCGGGTGGTGGTGGTGACGGTGGGCTGAAGGACTGTACAGCGGAGAAGATGCCGTTCTTGTCCAAGGTTCCTCCTCCTCCCAACGCAACGAGAGCCACAACAAGACCGGCGTTGCCAACTAGAGTGGGCTCGGTGTAGTTGGAGCTGGTCCGGACATCTTGGAAGCCGTCATCCTTGTCAGTTGCAGCAACCAAGGCTCCTTGGATTATGTTGGGATTATCCATGTTCGAGTCTTTCCATCTCCAGCCTCCTTTGCAACTCTCCTTCTTATGTGCTGGAATGGAAGCTCCACGGTGATGGACCTGTGAAGGATAACGCTCCCCGAAACCCACAACATAGCTAAGGTTTCGAGGGTTTCTACCAAGGATGTAGTCCATCTGAAACAACAAAATCAGATAAAGAGTTAAGACATCATTTTACTCTCTTTTTTTCGTCTCGTAAATTAAGGAAAGGGATGGGATGAATTGCACCTGTGATTTGGAGAAATCCCGAAGGTTCTTGAGAGTGTAAAAACTCGGACCACAGTACCATCCAGGAGTAGAAGAAGCCTCGAGGTAATCACTGTATAGAGCGGCTAAGAAAGCAGCATTAGCAACATCCTGAAGTGGCTGTAGATGGCCCTGGCTAAGCCTGATCAAACCTCCTGTATAAGATAGATGATGATGATACAAAACATCAAATCCAAGGCTTCACAAAATAAGAATGTTATAAGACAGACTTAGTCTTACCTTTGCTTCTCCTAAATTTTCTGAAATTGGGCAGATAAGAGCACATAACCACTCCTGTTTGGTTATGGAATTCTCGGAGCATCCCTTCATATGGATACCCCGGACCCAGCAAGATCCTCAACCTCGTCAACAACAACTACAACACACACATAATCAAATCCACTATCAGTTTCAACAAAAAAAACAACAACTAATATATCAGTTTTCCAACATAAACAACAACTAATGTATCAGTTTTCCAACATACACAGAGCTTGTCAGAGTCAGTTTCAACAACTATTATATCAGTTTTCAACAAAAACAGAGCTTACAGAATGAGTTTCAACTAACCTGAGCTCCTAGAAGCTTGCTTTCCCAGCCGAAAACTCCATAATCGGCGTTAGAGGAGGAGAAGGCACCGGCTCTCTCAGCCAAGTCGCGACTGGTTACACGCGCAAGGTAGTCTGCGTCTCCAGTTGCATAGTACAACCAAGCTCCCCCCCACAACATCTCATCCCAGTACGTGCTGCTCCTCGAGTTAGAATCTTTTCTGCTCATGGACTCTGAAAAATTGTAGAGTGTCTTGGCCCCGTGAACAAGCTTCTTTGAGTAATCCCTGTCGTCCTTGAACACAATGGATGCTGAAGCTAGAGCCGCTGACATCTCTGCCGCAAGATGCGGACAGTCGTTGAGACATAGCTTTACAGGCCTTGGATAATCAATGTCCTCAGGACGCATCCAACAGAAGTCGTCATCAGGCACACCACCACTTCCTCGTGATCCAATCTGTCAAAAGAAAGCAAAAACGTTTAGATTGCAAATCATAACATGATCACAGTTTTGTTTAACCATTAACGCAACTAGAACGCAAGTTATAGTAACTTTTTTTTTTCAAACCTGTGACACCATTGAGTTGATTGTATCATGTTCACTAAGGAAGGTGCTTAGGAAGTAGTCAGTTCCCCACTTGATGACACCTTGAACATGTTCCAGTTCTCCAGCGGATTGGTACTTGGAGCCGTACTCAATCACACTCCAGCTGATGAGGGTCATCGCGAAAGAAGTGGGGAAGTTTGACTTGACAGCATCCCCTCCATCAAAATAGCCTCCAGAAAGGTTTGCGTGAAAATTCGCTGGCCAAACACCGTCTTGCATGCAAGACATACCTCTCCATGTAACGTTGTTGTCTTTGGGCAATGCACCAGCTACACCAAGAACAAAAACAAAAGTTTGATTAGTACAGATAGATTATATAAAACAGATAAGCACAAGCAAATTATTAAAAAAAAAAAAAAAAAAAACAAGCAAATTATATTGAACAACACTCAAAGAACCAAGGGCCTATTGAAAGAGTCCCTAATCTCTCCCACCACTAGATGCATAAAGATTCTGTTAAAATTGACCAGATCAGTATTCCTTGTAATGAAGACATCATGATCAGGGAAATATCTAGACTTCACTAACACCTCCAAGTAAGACATCATGATCCTTTGTCTACGTCAGCTCCCTCACTTGCCACGTCAGTAGATACAATAGCTTATCTATCAACATGAACTGAGACTGAAATGAAACGCTGAAGGCCATAATAAGCCTTGACCAGTAGATAGTCTCATAGACTGAAATGAAACAATCATGTTTCTGCTTCCCCATTGCTTCAACGACCTTCTCTAAATCCTTAGTATAATCAAAGCTATCATTCATAGCAGCACCAACTTCTCATTCACCAATATTGTATAACGTTCTTTGTCACTGCTGCGGTTACCCATTCCCTCATTTACAGCTTGAGACATGCATATCACTGCTCTACTTCCTACAATACTTCTAATCTACTTTTTCCTATCATAAACACACACAAATTGAAAAAAAAAAAAAAAAAAAGAAAAGGAAACTTACATCTCTGCGCGTTGAAAAACATCAACGCCTTTCTCAAGGCGTTGATGTAAGGCTCCTGAGGCGGCTGCGGTTGCTTCTCCTGCCGCGGAAGCTTCTTCGCTAGAACCGCCGTGAGTATCACTATACTCACGACGCCTAGCGTCCACAGCACTCTCTTCTTCAGCCCGCAGCATCTCCTTCTCGGGGACTGTGTAGTTGGCCGCAAGACCCACTCCTTTTTCATCCGTTCGAATGCTTCCGAGTCGAACAAGATAGCTTCTTCATCTTCCATCTGCAGAAAAAAACAAATAAATATAAGACACTAAACATCAGAAACTATAATGAAAACATGACAACAAGTATATATTAAACAAAGACACTGGTTTTCATTCAGACATATAATTAACAAGAGTTCTAGACACAGACAATTCTCTCTAAAAAGAAGACACATGATTGTGTTCTGTCTCCACAGTACCAGATATTTCAAGAGTTCTATAACAAATTGATGATTGTGTTGTTGATTGAGAGCGGGTTCAATGCTGTTTGTTTATCAGCTGTAAGGAACAGTAAAAGACAAGAAGGTTGGGATGGATTGAGTTTGTTGTTGTGCAAAAGGGAGATTGGGAAAATGAAAGAGTAGCTGATGCTTCACTATGCTGACTGAGATACAAGCAAGTTATGTCTGAGTTGATTCACCAATGGGACAATAACAGAGAGGAACGGAACTATTAAAGGATAAAATTTTTTTATTAATTAATGATGAAGAATTTCAAGTGAAGAAGCTGCAAAATACCCTGCGCTTTGGAAGAGAAATAATATACAAATGATTTGAGTTGAGTGAAGGGAGATCGATCATCTTTACAAAACTGTAGACACATAGCACTAAGGAGAAGAGGAGACTTACATTGAAGGAGGAAGAACGGCAAATATATTCCGGAGGAGAAGAGATCCACCAGCGACTCAAGACAACTCCTAGGCCAAAGCACAAACAAACGGACTCGACGACGCAAGGCAACGCGACTGGAACAGCAACAAACCCTTACCACCGGAAGAGGCCGCTAAGCCTACGCCGGCGCTGGGAAGAAGGGCTCACCGTGACCACTGCAGAATGAGCAAACCAGAATGACCTAGCGCTACGCTGCTTTCCGAGAACCAGAATGAGCAAACAAAAAAAAAAAAAAAGTGAAATGATTGATCACTGAACAATTATTGGAAAAAGGTCTTTCCATTCAGGGAAAGAGTTTCATAACCAAAAAAAAAAAAAAAAGTGAAATGATTGATCACTGAACAATTATTGGAAAAAGGTCTTTCCATTCAGGGAAAGAGTTTCATGCAGACATTCATACGAGGTTTATGGTCTATTCAGGTGAAAGTTCCAAATTTTGCGTACACTAGTTATCGTTGAGTAAATCACCTTAGAATTCATTTACGAAATATTTATATTGCTTTACCATAAAATCATTGTAACACTGATAGTTGAACATTTTCGTGTAAGTAAAGTAATTATCATGCATGGCAATTTATTTATTTTTTGAGTATTTTATCAATAAATTTCTATTTAAAAAGGGTCTTTCAGTTCGGTTTGTGCTAGTTCTATCTATCCAATTTTTTTGGAGTCTCATATATTATGACCCATATAGATAATTTTAATTTTTTTTTCTGATTCAGGACAGGTCGGATCAATTCCAACTGTAAAAAATCTGTAACTTTTGGTTATATGTCGGATTCAATTAAGTTCGGATATATAGAACTCAAAAAAAACTTATCTGGAATGTGCACAAAGACCTGAAAATACCCAAAATTCAAAAACACTTCAAAATCTAAAAAATATTATAAAATATTCGAATACCTGAAAATTCTTCAAAAATATGCGAAAAATAAAATCTAACTTTAAAAGTTTAAAATTTTATCTAATACGTGAAACTATATCCGAGAACCCAAATATTATTTATTCTACTAACTTATTTATTCTATTGAATTAACCCAAGTTTTTTTTTCTATCAACAAAGCCCCAAGGAAACCATACCTGCAGTATGATCAGTTGGTGGCAATGAGGTTACTACTTAAAAGAAAAAGCCTGCATAATCTCATGCATAATTACTATACAAATTAGCACTGTCACCTTCGGGCAATTCCTCTGGTAAATGTCATATAGACTCATGTGACATTTCTAGTTGTTGCATAAGTTCCAAATTTGCTTCCAGGCAGGGACGGGGCTATTAAGCAAGGAAGGGGGTCAGCTGACCCCACCTAATTTTTCAAAAATATATGTATTTTCTTAAATAAAAACTTAATGACCCACTAGATTAATTGTTTTGTCCCATAAAATTACAAAAGACAATTAAATCAAAAGCTTTATCTTATTGTTTTGTTAAATGTGCTCACGTTTTCTAACTAAAATGTGGGCTTTTATGTAGTTCATTTTAAACTCATTTTAAAGGGAGAATTGCCAAGTGTGACTCAAAACTTGGAGTCAAACCCAAAACAATACCCCAACTTGGGTCAAAGGCAAAAGTAACCTAAAAGGCTATTGAAATTACAACTATCCCCTTGTGACCAAACAAAAAAACGGAATTCTTTTTACGTTTCTACCCCTCGCAAGTCGTCTGTTTAGACGACTTGAAAATAAGTCGTCCAGACGACTT
>NC_027749.1:51970053-51973806 GCF_000695525.1 Brassica oleracea var. oleracea
GCTTCTTTACTGTCTCAACCTCATCTTTTTCAAGTATTTACAATATTGCCACTGCAATGAATAGTGGCAACAACCTTGTACGAACTGTTTGGAGCTTTTATTGCCCTTTAATGCACGTAAATCTCTTTACACTCTCTCTGTTTCAATTGTTATGAACTAAAAACAACATTTCTTTCACTTTCTCTCTATATTCATCCAAAAAACTCAAGCTTTTGATTCAAAATATGGGCTATGGTTGACAGAGCCATATTTCTTTCGTTTTTACTTACGGTTGCTTTCGTTTGAGGTTCTGGGTGGTTGGAGAAGACCTTGTGTGCAAACGAAGTCATCTCACCTAGTTTAAGGTACGAATTTGAATTTTTTTTCAAGATCTGTTCGCGTAGAAGACTTACTAGTAAGTCATCTGTATGTAGAAGACTTACTGATGAGTCTTCTGGTCAAACGGACGACTTAAATTAAGTCGTCCAGCTTTGTTTGTTAAAAAAAAACACTTCAGACGACTTATATATACGTCGTCTATGAGAAACGGGCTAGTTTTGCATTTGACCGAATCGTGTCAGATCTTTGACTATTTCTGGACGACTTATAATTCAGTCGTCTCTGGGAAAGTTAAAATTTCAATATTTTATGAAAACTTGACGACTTACGTGTAAGTCGTCCTAGGTTAGTTTTGTAATTGAAAAATAAAACTTCATAATTTAACTTTAACCAGACGACTTAATATAAAGTCGTCCAGCTAAACGACTTAATTTAAGGTCGTCCGGGATAAGCAAGGTTTGACCAGAAAATTGGGAAAAATTCTGGACGACTTTGCTTTCCCCGGACGACTTTAAATTAAGTCTTCTGGAGGGACGACTTTATATTAAGTCGTCTGGTTAAAGTTAAATTATGAAGTTTTATTTTTCAATTACAAAACTAACCTAGGACGAATTACACGTAATTCGTCAAGTTTTCATAAAATATTGAAATTTTAACTTTCCCAGAGACGACTGAATTATAAGTCGTCCAGAAATAGTCAAAGATCTGACACGATTCGGTCAAATGCAAAACTAGCCCGTTTCTCGTAGACGACGTATATATAAGTCGTCTGGAGTGTTTTTTTTTAACAAACAAAGCTGGACGACTTAATTTAAGTCTTCCGTTTGACCAGAAGACTCATCAGTAAGTCTTCTACATACAGATGACTTACTAGTAAGTCTTCTACGCGAACAGATCTTGAAAAAAAATTCAAATTCGTACCTTAAACTAGGTGAGATGACTTCGTTTGCACACAGGGTCTTCTCCAACCACCCAGAACCTCAAACGAAAGCAACCGTAAGTAAAAACGAAAGAAATATGGCTCTGTCAAAAGCTTGAGTTTTTTGGATGAATATAGAGAGAAAGTGAAAGAAATGTTGTTTTTAGTTCATAACAATTGAAACAGAGAGAGTGTAAAGAGATTTACGTGCATTAAAGGGCATTAAAAGCTCCAAACAGTTCGTACAAGGTTGTTGCCACTATTCATTGCAGTGGCAATATTGTAAATACTTGAAGAAGATGAGGTTGAGACAGTAAAGAAGCCATTTTCGAAAAAAAAAAAAAAATGTTAATGGCATTTTCGTAGATAAACTGCAGGTGTGGGGTTAAAATCTCAAAAAAAAAGGAGTCAAAAGAAAAGGTTAGTTTTCTGTTTGACTCCAAGTTTTGAGTCACTTTTGCAACTTCCCCCATTTTAAATATAAGAATAATCTGTAACTTTCATTGGGTTTTAGTTATAAGCTCTTTCATAAAAATATAAAAGAATAAGTTAAAATAAAAATAAAACTAAATTCCTTTTTCCTGATGAGAAGGATGTCACTCTTCAATGCACATAACAACTATTTGAACCGAATTTCAAACTATTTTTTATTTTACTTTAATTTGTTTAACTATACTCTGTTTTTCCTTATTATGCATAGCATTCTGAATTTTATTATTTATTTTTTTAGAGTTTTATCAATAAATTTATGTTTAAAAGGGTCTCTCGGTTCGGTTTATGCTAGTTCTATTTGGTCCAATTTTTTGGAGTTTCATATATTATGATCTATATAGATAATTTTAATTTTTTTTCCGATTCATGATTGATTCCAACCGGTTCAAAACAAAAAACTGAAAACTGTAAAGAATCTGTAAATTTTGGTTGTGCCGGATTCAGTTTAGTTCGGATATATAGAATTCAAAAAAAAAAAAGTGCCGGAAATGTACCTAGTGACCTGAAAATACCTAAGATCTAAAATACTTAAAAACTCTAACAAAATATCTTAAAATATTTGAATACCCTAAAATTCTTCAAAAGTACCTGAAACAAAAACTTAAAAGTATCTCTAATAACAAAAATATATCTAAAATATCCAAAACACCTATTATATAGAAAATTCTAGATAGTTTGAGTTTTAGATAAAACCCGAACTTAGATTCATAAATTCACAATTTAGCAGACTCAAACCCGACTCAAACATGTATTTGGATCTGTTTCGGTCTCAATTTTCAGATGCAGATAAAATACCTAAAACTTTTAAGATTATTCTAGTTAATTGGAATAAAGAGAGAAAATGATAGTTAGAAAAAAGCGTAATCTAGTTTCTAATAGAGATTCTAGCATTCAAATAATGAAAAAAATAGAAGAAGGAAAGAGAAAACTATTCCCAAAGAAGAAACTTTGACGAGATTGAATAGATTCACTTGTGTTTCAAAAAAAAAAAGAATGATTCCCCTAACCTTTTCTTCGTCATCTTTTGCATTATTGAATCAATCACATGAATTATAATTTAAATGGTGTAGTTAGTTCATCGAAGCACAATCAAACATCATCATGGGTCCCAGCTCTATTGTGTCCAACCAATCAGCAACAAGTTTAAAATCTGAGTCCATCTAATGAGCGATTTGAAAGTAAGAACTAATTAAATTCATTTGATTTTACATTTAAAAAACTAACATCTGTATCTACACAACTGCAGTTGTATGTATCTATTACGATAATCATCGCATATTATACTTTGTGATAAATATGATTAGTTAGAGATAATGTTTATCGGTTTGATAAGCCGACTTATGTGATGTATATATACTTTGCCTTGAGCACATTAATAAAACAAGTCTTATAGTTAAGTTCGATATCCTCTTCTACATGGTATCAGAGCTTACGTTCATTCAATAAAATTTCTAGTTTCGTGTGGTTCTTTTGTTCAAAGTTCGTCAGTGACGATGTCAGGAGATGATCCTAAAGATGATTTAACTTCAGGATCAAGTGTAAAAACCAGCGAGAAGGCAGAAGTTTCTCCTTTAACGCCATATAGTCTTCACAATTCTGATAACCCTGGTGCGATGATAACTCCGGTCATGTTGAACGGAGAAAACTATAATCTTTGGGCAAACGAGATGTTGAATGCACTCCAGGCCAAGCGTAAGGTGGGGTTTGTTAATGGAACGGTGAAGAAGCCTTCAAGTGAAAGTTCTGACTATGAAAATTGGGTGGCAGTTAACTCAATGGTTATAGGTTGGATACGTACGTCAATAGATGTTAAATTAAAGTCTTCGGTTACTTTTGTTTCTGAAGCAAGTCAGTTGTGGTCTGGACTCAAACAACGTTTCTCCGTGGGGAACAAGGTTCAGATTCATCAGATAAAGGCGCAACAAGCAGCTTGCAGACAAGAAGGACAATCTGTTCTAGAGTATTATGGACGGTTGTGTACTTTGTGAGAGGAGCTAGCTGTCTACAGACCATTGCCGATGTGT
>NC_027749.1:51974615-52013505 GCF_000695525.1 Brassica oleracea var. oleracea
AAGGTTCACACTGTTGACGTCTCTACTGATCAGACTCTGTGGCATCAGCGGTTGGGGAATCCAAGTTTTTGTGTGCTTTCTACCTTACCTATGTTATCATCGTCTGTTAGCTCTAGTCCTTGTGACGTTTTTTTTCGAGCTAAACAGACTAGAGAAGTGTTTCCAGACAGTTTTAATAAATCAGAAGAGTGTTTTTCATTAATTCATGTTGATGTTTGGGGCCCTTACCGTGTACCCTCTACTTGCGGAGTAGTTTATTTTTTGACAATTGTTGATGACTTCTCTCATGCTGTTTGGACTCACCTCATGCTTGCAAAGTCTGAAGTTCGTGTGATCCTTCCAAACTTTCTTACATACGCTGAAAAACAGTTTGGGAAAACTGTAAAAATAATCAAAAGTGGCAATGGGACAGAGTTCATGTGTCTCTCATCTCTGTTTCGAGAAAAAGGAATCATTCATCAAACATCCTGTGTTGGCACACCGCAGCAAAATGGAAGGGTTGAGCGTAAGCATAGGCACATACTTAACGTGTCTAGGGCGTTAATTTTTCAAGCAAGTTTGCCAATAAAATTTTGGGGAGAGGAGATTTTAGCGGCGGCATATTTGATCAACCGGACGCCTACTGCCTTACATAAAGGACGCTCACCATATGAGGTTTTTCATGGGCGTAAACCTGATTACGATATGCTTCGTGTCTTTGGTTCTGCGTGTTATGCGCATCGTGTTGCAAGAAACAAAGACAAGTTCAGTGAGTGAACCAGGCTCTGTGTCTTTCTTGGTTACCCCTTTGGCAAGAAAAGATACAAAGTGTATGATATAGAACGTGATGAGTTCATCGTGTCTCGTGATGTTATCTTTCGAGAGGATGTGTTTCCTTTTTCACAACAAAGTTCATCACCACCTCCTTCAGTGACTCCTGTTGTTACGTATGATGAAGATTGGCAGTTTGAAATGCCTTCAGAAGTGAGGGGGAGCGATCTGAATATCGCTACTGAAGCTGGCGAAACAGGAGTTGTTCCAGTACCTACTGAAGTTGTTTCGATTGGTGACACTGGAGCTGTCGATACTGGAGTTATTGACACTAGTACTGATAATACTCCAGCTCAGGATGTTGTGGTGGCAGAGATAGAACGTGTTGAACCAGAGGGGATCTCAGAACAAGTTGGTAGTGTTCCTGCTTCAGAAGCTGAAATTGTTCAGGCACAGTCAGTTGAACAACTTGGTAGAGGACAGCGTAAATCGGTACCGTCGGTTCGTTTAAGGGATTTTGTTACATACAATACGACGGCGTCACAGTCACAAACCCATCACGCTCCCTCCGTCTCTCTTTCACAGTCCTCTACGGTCCAAGGTAATACAATTTATCCCTTGACAAATTATATCTGTGATTCTAAATTCTCACCACAACACCAAGTTTTTCTAGCTGCAATCACAGCTGGAGTTGAGCCAAAGCATTTTAAAGAAGCTGTTGGTCAAAAAGTCTGGGATGACTCGATGACAGTGGAAATTGTAGCTCTTGAAGATCAGCACACTTGGGACATTGTTGATCTTCCCCCAGGAAAAATAGCTATTGGAAGTCAGTGGGTTTACAAAATCAAATATGACGCTGATGGAACAGTACGGCGTCACAAATCTCGTGTTGTGGCTATGGGAAATAAGCAGATTGAAGGACAAGACTATAAAGAAACTTTTGTTCCTGTCATTAAAATGACCAACGCAAGTATGCGCTAGACATTGTTACTGATACAGGCAATCTTGGTTGTCAGCCTGCAGCTACTCCACTCGAGCAAAACCACAAGCTTGCCATTAGTACGAGCCATGTCTTAACAGATCCAAAGAAATATCGCAGGCTCATGGGACGTTTGATTTATCTGGTTCACACTCGACCAGAGTTGAGCTACTCAGTTCATGTGTTGTTGCAGTTTATGAAAAAGCCTCGCCAGGATCATTGGCAAGCTGCTCTTCGTGTTGTTCGGTTTCTTAAAGGTTCACTTGGACAGGGAATTATGCTTAGTTCATCGGCTGACTTGTCTCTGACAGTGTTTTGTGACTCTGACTGGTCGTCATGTCCTCTCACCAGGCGGTCTCTTAGTGCGTTTGTGGTTATGCTTGGTGATTCTCCGATCTCGTGGAAGACTAAGAAGCAGAAAACGGTGTCTCATTCTTCCGCTGAGGCCGAATACAGGTCTATGGCAGCTGCGTTGCGTGAAGTCAAGTGGCTTCGGAAGTTGTTAAAGGGGTTGGATGTCGAACAAAAGTCTACTCGCTTCTTCTGTGACAGTAAAGCTGCCATACACATAGCTTCTAATGTTGTCTTTCATGAGCGTACCAAACACATTGAAAATGATTGTCATGCTGTTCGGGATGCGGTTCAAGCTGGTCTGATTAAGCTTCACCACATTCGGACTCAAGATCAAGTTGCTGATATACTCACAAAGGCGTTGGGGCGTGCACAATTTCGTAACTTGTTGTCCAAGTTGGGCATTCATGATCCTCATGCTCCAACGTGAGGGGGAGTATTACGATAATCATCGTATATTATACTTTGTGATAAATATGATTAGTTAGAGATAATGTTTATCGGTTTGATAAGCCGACTTATGTGATGTATATATACTTTGCCTTGAGCACATTAATAAAACAAGTCTTATAGTTAAGTTCGATATCCTCTTCTACAGTATCTCTCTACTTAACAACTTGAACATATTACAAAGGCAACCAAGTGTTACTGTCAGGACTTTTGTTCCTAACCTGAGTACCTTCGGTGAGAAAAAATCAAGATTAGTACTAACAACCATATCTCGAATACTTGAACACTGAAAGAGCCAGCTTTCGGTTGACATCATTATTTGTTGTCACTTGCTACGCCCTCTACTTCGGTTCTTAGTTGTTCTCGAGTTTCCTCTTCTTTCTCTATCCTCAGGCTCGGACTACTATTGGGATGAGGAATCTGTGGAGAGTATGATGACTAAAATAAACCTCTGTGCGATACAGTTTGCAAGTCTTGATGGCTGTGTGTGAGAAGGGTTTGTTTAAGTTACCACTGCGTGAGTTTTGTAAGAGAGAATGTCTGATGAAAGAGATGTGTCTGAGGGTCTGTGAAAGAGTAAATGAGCTATGGATCGGTCTATCGGGTTTGTATCAGTCTCTATATCCATGAATCCCACGTACCTGGATGAGAAGAAACAAAGATATCAAACAACAGAATCTACCCAAAGTAAAAAATGAGTACTCAACAGTAGATAAAGGATGAATATATTGAAGAAGTATGTGGTTGGTACTTACTTGTCCGTTTCACCTGTCTCTAGATGCAAGACTCTGTTTCCACCATTGGGATTCATACAATTATGTCTCTGCTCCGCGCTTTTTGCCAGTCAGTATAAGCTGTCTCTTATACAGAGCTTTGTCCTAACATCCAACTGGAGCAAGAATGTGCACATCAATAAAGTATTCAAATGCACACTTAAAATGACATCAGTTACAAAGGAAGAGTAAACTTTTACCGATCACCCTCAGAGCTAACAGGAAATTATTATTATTATCTATTAACAAGTTGTACCTGTTCTACAACTTGTTGAAGCTGGCGAAAACTTGTTGCTTCAAGTGAAATGTCATCCACTACAAAGCTAACGCAAGAAATCTCCTGCATGTTTGATGTTTCCA
This sequence comes from Brassica oleracea var. oleracea, assembly GCF_000695525.1. Classification (NCBI taxonomy): domain Eukaryota; kingdom Viridiplantae; phylum Streptophyta; class Magnoliopsida; order Brassicales; family Brassicaceae; genus Brassica; species Brassica oleracea. Next base: position 51,978,279 of record NC_027749.1, read on the forward strand.
CTTTAGCTGAAGCTTTTATGTGGTCATTCTCAAGCCCGGTGTTTAGGGTAGGAGCAGCGTCAGGAGACACCATGGGGTTTGTCTTACTAGTCTTCCTGGTAGTTGCAGCAAAAGAAGGAAGTAAATCTTGCCCGGGCTGCAAGTTAACTCTCTTTCCAAAGCTTTTCCTACACCGTTCATCAACTGTTGGACCTTGTAAGCTGTTGACAGATTGTGCCTGATTTGATGATGTGTATGACTCATTTGACGCAGATGAAGGATTTGGTTGGTTCTCAGCTGATATTTGATCTGAAGGCTGCTCACAATTGTAATGTGAGTATGGAACACCTGGTTGCTGGAATGTGGAGGGAGGGCAGTACTGATTTGTGTCCACTCTTTCACTGGAGGTTCCACTGTGTTGTAAATTAAAACTGTTCTCGGAGTGCCCATCGTTTCTCCAATTCGGTTGATGAAGATGACCAGTCTGCTTCTTTTCAAGATCAACCTGTAAAACAAAAACAAGTGCACAAATATGAATTTCTGGAAGAGTATCAAGACTTTAGAATTAGAGATATTTATCTAATAGAAAATCCACTAGCCCTATAAGAAACCATAAACCACCATTGACGGGAAGTAACAAATTAAGTCATATCTAAACAGTTAACCTCTTCGTCCAGCATCAATATGTCCTTCTCCAGCAAACTTGTATCATATACATTTTCTGAAGAGTTTTCCTGAGCTGAACCACCCATAATGGTATACCCATTTTCATCTTCATTATTAGTACTGTCCAAGCCGAAAGTTGAATCACAGTTCATGTGGCATCCAAAAACAAAATAGTGTAAGCTAGCTTAGTACAGTGTTACCAAATTTTCAAAGAGAGTATCTAAATGTTACCTAAGCATATTGTCCACATCCTCAAAATTCCCCATGTCACCCCTCCCATAGAAGAGATCACGGCTTTCTTCATCTCCATTATTCATAAAACCGAGATTATTTTCAGCATCCGGAATGTTGTTGAGGGTATAAATATTACTGTTCCTGAAAGTAAGATTTTCTAGAGTATGCACGCTTATTAAGAATTTAATAAATGTTTATAATTTAATTTATTTTTTACTTTATTATACACTTTCCAACCATTGAAATTTAATCAATTCAAATATTCTCAATTAATGTTCTTCAAAAATATAAAAAAATACCTTGACAGTATAGAAAATCTATCTTTATGGAACAAGAAAAAAATTTAAAACATCTTACTTTCAGGAATGGAAGTAGTATATAGGCCATCGTTTGTAGCAGTTGGACTGCCACACAACATAGGATCCGCAGAACATAAATTCTCAACTATGTTGACGTTCCCACCGCTGATACCCTGATCCGAGATCTTTGTATCCTTTAATGTTGTATCCTGAACATCTTTGCCTGAACCCGCATCAAGAGAGCCACCATTATTTTTCTCAGGACAGGATTTTCTTCTTCTTAACATATCGCACTCCCTCTTGATAAATGTGGGGCTTTCTCGAGATGTTTGGCAGAAGAGACGATGAGAGAGAGCTTCCTAAACTTTTTTTTTCAATTTGAATTAATTATTTTTTATTGTTTTTGTTTCGGGGAGAGAGCAAAAGACAAGTGACCATGATTTCGACACGTGGCGACGCAATCAAAAGGTTTAACCGGCGGAGTTTAAATATCACAGAACTCGTGGACGGGAGGAGAGCAGTGGAGAGATCCGATCCTATCAGTTCCCGTGATATCATTGGTCCCAAATATCATTTTTATTGTGTTTTCACTCTCTGACGTTAAGTTTGATGGGTCAATAATCTCATTATAGCCCCTAAGGGTATGAAAATATTCTCATGTGACCCGACCCTCTTTAATTTATGTGGTCATATCTTTCATGAAATTACAGTCAATTGAATGATTGAAATGCTGGCCACCGTCCACCGGGAAGTTCACCGTCATTATATACACGGAGCGCATGCATGTATGTAACTAAACTACGACTTGAACAGAAACAAAAAGAAAAAACTAACAAAGAAAAAAAAAAAAAAAACTAAAAGCGCGTCTGTATAAATGGAAATAGTTAAATTAATTAAATAAATGAAAACGGAAACTCAAATATAAGACAGCTGTTCGGGTCATATATAACCACAGAAGTTGAGAGGTTCGTAACCACACGAAACAGAAGAATGGAAAAGCTGTCGTCAGCCAAAAAAAAAAAAAAAAAAAAAAAACTAAAAGCGCGTCTATATAAATGGAAATAGTTAAATTAATTAAATAAATGAAAACGGAAACTCAAATATAAGACAGCTGTTCGGGTCATATATAACCACAGAAGTTGAGAGGTTCGTAACCACACGAAACAGAAGAATGGAAAAGCTGTCGTCAGCCGCCGTAGTTCCTCAGCTCCTCCGCAACGTAATCATCGCCGTCGTCGTTTTCGCCGACGAATCTCTCCTCCAAATCTCCGCAAACTCCAAGCTCCTCGAGAAGCTCCGCCTGTTCCTCGTCGCATGCTTCCTCTTCTTCCTACGCTCGATTCCTTCCGTCGTCTCCTTCGCAAACTCCAATCCGACGAGAGGCTACACCTTCGCGGCGGAGAAGAAGAATAAGAAGCTCGAGATCGGAGACTGCGCGTCGGAATCGGGAATCGGTCGTGCGATATGGCAGCTGCTCTCGGCTATGAACGAAATCCCGGTGAATTCTAGAAAGTACGAAGTCGTTAGGTCCTTGGCGGAGAGACTAATCGACGAGAATCACGGACAAAACTCGTTGGCCTTGTTTGACTTGAACCGTAGGGTGTTAAACGCGTCGTTTCGTAGAACTCTAGGCCGGTTAGAGGCGGCGGTTGAGAGGAACCGGAGTGGACCGGTACGAAGTGGGTTAAACCGGGTAGTTAGAGCCGCGGTTAGAGTTGTTGGAGATGGATTTAATAGTTGGGGTGGGGAGGAGACGGTGGATCAGTCGGCGGAAACGGCGGAGAAGCTGGCGGCGGAGCTGCTTTGGTTGGCGGAGAAGATGGCGGGTTATGGATTCGTTGATGAAGCCGTTGAGAAATGGGCTTCGGCTTCTAACTTGGCTTGGCTTGCTCTTTGGTCTGAACCAAGACTTCAATGTTCTATGGTCCAAATTTCAGGTAATAATTGCTGTCTTTTTTATTTAGATTCGCTGTCTGAAAACAAACTACGTAGTCCCAATTCGTTAATTATTTTCAGTTTTCTTATATGAAAAAAATCGTAAATATGGTAAATAGAATAATATCTTGCCCATTTAAGAAAATAAAAATAAGAAACAAGATGATTCTTTTCAATTCAGAATATTCTTTTTGGGGTAATAATATATTTGACTTTTCAGAAATATTGTGTTGACTTTTCAAAAAAAATAAAAAAAATATTGTGTTGTACTTTAACGGTCGAAGTAGGCCCCACAAAACTAACTTGTTCTGATGATTTGGATCATTGACTTTTCTTTTGTGGGCTATCTCTATGTGAAGCCTTGTTGTTTAAGGAAGCCGCAGCAGGAGAAGAGAAGTGGAAAGATGTAAAGAAGAAGATGCTTGTCTCGTGGCTTCCGTTGCTGTGTCGGGCAAGCAATGGAGCGGATAAACCGGTTTTGAGAAGCGCGGAAAGAGCAGAGCTGGAGAAAGTGTTGGAGAAGATGATATCAGAGCTGGGAGAAGAGGAGCAAGAACAAGTTCTATCACTTTGGCTTCACCATTACACAGCCTGCTCTTCCTCTGACTGGCCTGACCTCAATGGCTCGTATGTTCGTTGGTGTCATTCTTCTCGCCAACTTTTGCTTTTGGACTGTGATGATTCACAAACCAAAAGGCTAACTAATTAGATTTGTAATATGGGATTTTCCTTAGATTTCAATATCACTTGTTGTCGGTAGGTAAGGAAAACGTATTATACATTTATGTGCATTGGAAATAGTCTATGTAGTTTATGATGATCAAGCCAAAACCAAATCCAAATAAATAAAAATAGGCACCAGAACCATTATATTCGTTCGATTGATTCAATATCGCTGAACTTAAAAAAGCGGATTAACGGTTGGAACAAGTGTATAACAAGAATTCTTGGAATTCCTTGGGGATTCTTGATTGGTGCTGAGTTAACTATAGTGTAAAGTCGTATTTTTTTGGTTTATAAGATTTCAAAGGTTTATCGATTCATAGACATATCGAAATTATTGTACGTCAAATAACACCAAAAGTTTTAGTTTCAGAAGAGGAAATGTCTAATGTTTTTTACCTTGAGAATTGATTGGATTGTTACGAGCAGAACGCGCGGGGCGTGCTTTAGAAGAAGCAATCTGTTATCGAACCGTTTTATTAGGAATAACTCAAGCATCTTTGAATACTCAAAGTGTTATATCCGAAACAAGTTTTCAAGAAACTGCTAGAGTTTTAGCAAAAGTTGCTCTTTGAGTCGTATCGATTGGTTGAAAGACCTGAAAGAAAATGTTGTTCTCTGCAGATTCCGTGAATCCGTTTTATTCGCTTTCTCCCAAGGTTGGCATTCTTCAACAATCGCTTAGACAAAAGTACTCGTTGTTAGGTTCACATGTGAGGTAGTCTTCAATGAGGTTGTCTTCAATGAGGTTGTCTGGGGACACGAGGTCATCAACGATCGTGAGCTTCTTGATCCCGTAACCAACTGGTACCAGTTTTTCTGCAACAATTTAAACATAATTTAAACATTCGATTGGAAACTGACCAACACAATCACTGCAAGCATAGACAAATTGAAAAATGGTAAATGATTTAGCTAGTGTCCTTGAATTTGTTTCACTCTCTTTTTTCTCTTTTCCAAATGAACTATATAGGGGACTTGTCCTGCATTAGTTTTGTTTGAGTATTTGTGTAGTTTAATCAATTTGTTAAAAAAGAGTATTAAACTGCATTAGGACAATCATGTATGTTAGATTTGTGTGTATACAGTATGATATAGTTGATAATGCATCTAAAGGAATTATTACTTAGTTTAGTAATACAGTATGATTAGTGATTTTTCCTATCACATAAATATTTTTATGTTACTTTTGCTATTCATTAACAATATCTTTAGCACCTTTAAAAGGAAAAGCTTTTGTGGTAGTTTTTTTTTACATGATTGATAATGCATCTAAATAAAGTTGATAATGCATCTAAAGGGATTTTCTAGATCACTTGGAAGGAAAACATTTTCATAATCCCACCGTGCTTTTAATAATCAATTTTTTCAGCTGCAAGAGAATATAAGACATTAAGATGTGAGTTACCTAAATCCACCTAAAAAAATTGAATTTTACATCATCAACCTTCGGACCAAAAAAATAATCTTATATTTATCCTCTAAAACAACATTGCCTTCTTCCATATAAATACCTAAAAATCCAAATTTTGTGCAATCTATATGTTTTGAGTTTTAAAATATGTTTTCTTTGTCTTGCTGCTACCTTATTGTATGATTTTCATACCTACATTTTTACAGTAGTTTGTTAAAAACAGTTATAACAAGATCATATTTTCTTAGAATTTTTAAGTGATAGTGAATCATAATTTTTAAAAACTTGATTGATGTGAAAGTGAAATATCAAATCAGATGGGTGTGCTTACTTTATTTTTCCTTTTGTTTTACATGACATATTTTCCTATAACAAGGTTTGATGTTTTTTTTCCATTAAAACATAATTTAAAATTATGATATATACAATTTTCAACTTTCAACCAAGGATTCAAAATGTAAACCAAACTTTTAATCACAAGAAAATTCGGATATATAATTATTGTGTACTTTTTAATTCTTGATACTGGTATTATGTCCTTCAACGTGGATTATTTCATATTATAGTTTTCATCGATCATAGCATCATCCTCGGGAAATTCATCAAAAAAATGAGCATAGCCACCCGGAGGAATGTAACAATAGCATCCTTCAATGACTTCCATGGGGAGAGTGGTAAAAACCTGACCTCTGTAAATAGACACAATACCACCATTGGGAAAATAAACGGTTTTCGAATCATGATTTACAGGCAATGCATAAGACTCGGCCCAGTTATAACTGCGAAATTAATAAGAAATAAAACATGGCTATCCTTAAGAGAATAAATCAGAGTGATCTGACCATCTCCATAGAAAACAAACGGAACAAAGTATATTCAACGATATAATGAATTATTTTTTTTGGTAAATGAGAAGGTGTTTGGACTTTTGGCCCTTATTCCCTCCAGTCAAGAGACGAACCGACGCTAATACCGATAACATGGCATCTTTTCCAATGAAAATCAAACTAGAGGTACAATGGAACCTACTACTCCAAACATTAAACCAAAGACTCAACGCACCGTTGATATATATATAGAATAATGAGATAATTTTAAAAGTTAATATCTTTATATATATATATATATCTAAATTTGAAATTTTCAACCAAAATTATGTACTGCCATACCTAAACCTGTGCCTTAAGTTGCCAAATGAATTTTTTCTCCAATCCTCGACAAAGTTGTTTTTAATGAATCTGTTGAATTTCTCTTTAACATATTTTATCGACGATCATTAACATTCTTACAAAGAAAAAGTTTATTTTGAATAGTTGAGAAATTTTATTAAATTTATCATCGTCTCTAGGTTCATGAACTGAGATCGCTCACTCGATTTCATCTATACATTCACTTGGAAATCCAAAAAGCAAACAAAACACAGAGGAAATTATATGCTTAGTAACCATAAACGAATTGATTTGGTTATTCTATGGTATTCCTCTATTTTTTAAATATTCTATAACAAAATTTTGCCAATTTACTTACCAAGCAAGTCCACTCCTCGCACACAAGCGTGTAATGGTCATCATCAAGAGTTTTAGATGTATCCAATAAGCTAATATATGGCATATTGAACTCACTATTTTTTCTTAGAAGCATATTCATCATAACAGCTCGATCATTGTTAAATGAAGTTATACTCAAAAATATATCACGTGGAATTGCGTAGAATTTAGATAAGAGCAGTATATGAAATATAAAAGAAAACGTAAAAGACTCTTCTTAGCGAAATGAAAAGAAGTAAAGAATGTATAACAAAACAAACATATTTATTTTTCGAACTACTTTTTATTTATCAATTTTTTTTAACATTTTCATAGTATTCAAAGGATTTAAAGACATCTCACACAGCATCAACCTTCTGCTTCTTCCATCTATACGCAGCTTCAAGAATCTTGAGGTTCGAAGCCTGCAACTCTTCAGGGAAGAGATAATCAGTGTACTCAACATACTCTACCGAACCGTCTTCTCCAGTTATTGCCTTTCTCTTCTTGAGCTTCTTAGGGAGCTTTGACTCTACAATGCTAACATCCCCGAGCATACCAAATCCCACCTCCATATTAAACCAATCCTCCAACAGCTTTGCCCTTTCTTCCTTCATCTCCGGTATAACGTCTTTGTAATACACGTAGGCTCGGTCAAAAACCGCTCTAGTGCGTCTGATGCACTCTTGTTTGCGTTCAATACCATCTTCTTCCTCATCTTCATCTTGTTCACCAGCTTCATACTTTGCAAAACTAACCCACACCTTGTAATGCTTCGTACGTTCCAAGAGTCGCTCATACAAAGCACGCCTCCTCTCTACCTCCCCTTGTGACATCTCAAAATCGATGTAACCTTTCCATACCAACTCGGGCAAGTCAAGTGTAGTCTGAGATACCGCAAGCTCGAATATACCTCTTGCTCTTTCTATTTCCTCGAGTGAACTCTCAAACTCAGCAAACTTGCACCACACGTAGCAATTATCAGGAGACCATACAAGATACCTCTCGTATAGTCTCCTGCATCTATCAATCTCTCCCAGCTGAAGTTCCATCTCGATATACTTTTTGAAGATCTTATCTTTGTTTGGAGCTATACCAATTGCATTCCCAAGTAACTTCCGACAACCCTTGAGATTCAGTTGCCTGATCTCAAACTGTGCAGCCAATAGCCATATTTTAGCAAAAGAGAAGCTTGCGTGTGGGACAAGCTTCAGACATTCTCTGTATACTTGACGTGCACGCTCCACATCTTCAGCTTCAATCTCCTCATACAAAGCATAGTTAATCCACAGATAAATGTATCTCCTCCAGTAACGCTTCTCATTAGCCGGTGGAACGTTAGCAATAGCCCTCTCGTAAACTTCTCTGACCCTTTCCTTGTCTCCCACGGAAGAAGCCTCCTCTTCCTCTAACCTAACGTAATCAAACCACGCATCATAGTTCAGAGGGCTCTTCCTCACTTGCTCCTCGTACTCAACCCTTCTCCTCCCGACAATGACGTCATCGATCCCTTCCTTGTCCCCGTACTGTTTCTCAAACGCTACAAACTTTCTGTACAGCTCCTCTCCTCTTCCGACACGATCAAGACCAAACTTGTAGATCACCCTAGCTCGTTCCACTTCGTTGCAACGCTCTTCGAACTCAGCAAAGGCCACAAAGAGGTCTTCGTCGTCTCCAAGATTCTTCACGGCGCGTTCGTACACGTCCCTCGCGCGTGCGACTTCACCTCCCTTCGCCTCAAACTTTGCGTATTGGATGTAAGAAGAAGGTTTGGGGTGAGAAAGGACAAACCTCTCGTAGACATCTCTCGCACGTGCTGTTTCTTGATACCGAAGCTCGAAGTTGATAAACGAGAGCCAGCCTTGTTGATCAGGTGACCACTTCATCCACCGCTCGAATATATCTCTAGCTCCGGAGATGTTCCCAAGCATCTCCTCCATGTGTATGTACTTGTACCAAAACTGGTCCACGCGCGGGAGAACCGTGACGGCTCGGTCCCAAACATTTCTAGCTGAGTTGAGGAACTTGTTCTTCATCTCGAAGTCTGCGTACTTGAGCCAGAGTGCATGGTTCTTGTAATCACGTGCCAAGGCACGTTCCCACACGCTTCTAGCACGTACATAATCCTTTTGAGACTCTTCCCAACGTGCGTAGTTTACAAAGACTTGTGTAGATGGTCCTGGGCGGCGGATACGGTCTTCATACTCCTTACGAAGGCGGAGTCTGTAGTCAGAAAGCTCTGTTGAGTCAGTGATGTTCTGCTGAGGTGGCAGGATCTGAGACTCTTGTCTCTCTCGAGCTTCTGTTAGGAGCTGCTCTGCGGTGATTTGGAGCGGTGCTGGAGTCTTGTTCTTGACTCGCGTTGGTCTTGGAAGCTTCACTTGTGTGTCTTTAGCGAAAGAAGCCATCGTGTTTTGTTTTTCTTTATTCTTCTTTGAGGTTTTCTGATATGAGAGACAAAGAGTGAATGAAGAAGAAAGAGATCGAACTATCTTCTTATATAGACCGATCATGTGAATGATTATTTCCATTTATAATTTGATTTTGGTTGAGAAAAAAGGAAAAACGTATTCGTGCGTTGTTTGTTATTTCCTTTTTTTTAAATGCTTCTTCTTTTTTTGCCAGATGTTTAATGCTTTTCCCTTTAGAAATTGGAAATAATGATAACCCGTCGATAAAAATCATTAAATATATAATCCTACACCAAATAGGTATCAGTTTAAAATTTTGGGGTCAATTTTGTTATCTTTATGGGTCTCGGCCCATTCAGTTTATTTGCTGAAAGCGGAGGAAGAAGAACAAATGTCTATCACTACGGCTTCACCATTACACAAGCAGTGGCGGAGCCACCTTGGAGGCATGGTGGTCAACTGACCCACATGAAATCATTAAATAAATATTTGTTCCTATGTTGTTATTGTGGTAAATTGGTCAAGATCATTCTTTTTGACCCATATGTCACAGGTTCAAGTCTTGTATATGTATTTTTTTTACCTGTAATAAATGACTAATGACCCTTATAAAAGTTAGACCTAGCTCCGCCACTGTACACAAGTTGCTCTTCCTCTGCTGGCCTAAACCTGACCTCAACTGCTCTTGTGTTCATTGGTGTCATTCTTCTCGCCAGCTTTGCTCTTAAACTGTGAAGATCCACAAACGAAAACCCTAATTAGATATGTGATATGGGGGTTTCTCAAGATTCCAACATCACATGTCGTTGGTAGGAGGTAAAGAAAACACATTATACATTTGTGTGCACTGAAAATAGTCTATACTAGTATTACCCGGCCCGTGCTTTGCACGGTCAATTAGTTTCACTGCTTTCCAAATTATCTGATTATAAATTTTTAATGATTATAAACATATTAATATAAACTATTATTTTAGTCTCATATTTTCTAAACCTAGATAACACATTGGCACATAAACTAAAATACATTGTATAAAATTATAGATTTCATAGAACATATTTAATCTATAAATGTATATAAAATGTGATTAAAATCTTTCAAATGAATATTATATGCACAAACGTTTTCATATTTGATTCATGCATATATCTGCAGCAAATTTCATAGGTAGTTAAGTAAAGTTCACAAACTTTAAAATAATATATACATAAATACTTAGTAAACAAATTGGAAGCTGCTCTCTCTACCAAAGCTTGTTATAATGGAATTTAACCGCAATCTCATTGTTCTAATACATTTTCAAGTTTTTTTATCAAGTTTTGTTTCACAAAAGCTTGAATTATATTTCCTTGCTATATAGAAATTATACACAAAGCTGAGTTTATCTATTTAAACAGTTTTGAATATCATAACTGTAAATGTGTTTACCTTTTTTCAAAAGAATATAGCTTTCACACTGGGAATAACTTTGTGAAACAAAATTCTGATTTTCCATTCTTTTGAGAAAAATCAAGTTACAAAATTGAAGTATAATTTGATAAATTCTTCAAAAAGAATCATAGAGAATTATTTTTTTAGGAAAATAGAAGAATGCAATAGAATAAGATCTTTGTCATAGTCAAAACTCAAATAAAAGGATAAAGAAGATGAAACCACAGAAAAAAAAAAAAGAGGAGACAAAAAATACTGGAAACAAAAGAAATTGACCGAATGTTATATATGTAGCAGTATAAGATGAATCAGTTATATTGGGAGGTTCTCAGTTTTAGAATGTGATGGTGATAGTTAGAGGAAAATAAGGATTCAACTTCTTGCAGTTACATATATCGAAAAAAAAAAATTGATATAATTTTGATTTTATTGATTTTGTAAAATAATGACATATCTCAGATTTTGATCGCTCAAGTGATTTGTGAGTATATAAAATATCGTTTATTATGGTCAAGCTATGCAACACCAACCATTCTATTCAAATGATTCAGCTAGTGTTCTCGACTTGACTTTGTTGCACTCCCTTTTCTATTTTCGAAAAGAATATATATATGGGGACATGTCGTACATTTATATGACTTTGGTATATTATGCGTGTAGATTAATCAATTTTCAAAATGAAAAAGTGAAAATAGAATCAACTTGCAAGCAAATTCACAAGGAAGCGATATTGATTGTATATATGGGATAGAGATCAGTCCGATAATTTTTTTCTTTGAGAGAATCATATTCCGTTTGATTTTTTCCAAACACTGTTTCCGAATTTATTCACGTAACATGTGGTAGCGTAATTGAATATATTATTACGTGGACAAATACACGTTCTACATTTCTTATTTTCAATGCGAATATATACAACAACGTTGTAATCTTCCTATAAAACCTCATCATTTGAGTGCATTTGATGTAATAAATTAAACACAAAAACAAAACCTCAACTCATGTCTAGCCAAAGAGAAGTACGATGCCGTTGCGGTAGATGGATGTGGGCTCCACCGGGCGCCGGTGCTATCCAATGCTCAACTTGCCATACCGTAACGCAGCTCCATTCGCTCGTTGATGCACTGCGCGGTGCGCACCGCATGATTTATGGGCTTCAACAGCTACGTAGACAATATCAACAACAACAACAACCGCCACAGATGATGATGGCTCAAAGGTCACCACCACAGATGATGGTGGCTCAACGGTCACCACCACAGATGATGGTTCAACTGCCACCACCACAGATGATGATGGCCCAACTGTCACCACCACCACCGCCTAGGCTGCTAGAGGCACTTCCCTCGCCGTTTGGGAAGAAGAGAGCGGTTCTATGCGGCGTGAACTATAGAGGGAAAAGCTATAGCTTGAAAGGTTGCATTAGTGATGCAAAGTCCATGAGATGTTTCTTGGTTCAGCATATGGGTTTCCCTGTTGAATCTATTCTCATGCTCACAGGTTCTTTTCTTTTTTCACTTTCCTAAATCCACTTTTATTTCCCAAAAAGTTCATGATGATAAGTCTGAGGACGACCAACTCAATAACTTTATAGACCCTTAAACAAAAGATAAAAGTTTAGACCCGAAATTTGTTTAAATTTATAATAATTTTAATTTTTTTTATAAACAATTCTTTTTATAATATTGGTGATGAAAAAAATACATTCACAGAAAATAGTTTTGTGAGGTCTTTTTCATTATTTTGTGTATAAAAATATATCTTTATAAAATAGCTAAACTCTCTTAACTATCAAATAAAATAGTTTTTAGGTTCTTTCATTATATTTTTGTATAAAATATATATTTATAAAAAAATTGGACCTTTAACTATTAAGATGCTCCAATGGTTGCACCCCTTGTCCCCTACTTAAACGGGCACTGATGAGTGTTTGCTGTTGTTGCAGAAGATGAAGCCTGTCCGCAGAAAATACCAACTAAAAGAAACATGAGAAAGGCAATGAGATGGTTAGTTGAAGGAAACAAAGCAAGAGACTCACTTTTCTTCCACTACTCTGGTCATGGAGCTCAGCAGAAAGACTACGATGGAGATGAAATCGACGGTCAAGATGAAGCCTTGATCCCTTTAGACCATGAGACAGAAGGAAAAATAATCGATGACGAGATTAACGAGATACTCGTGAGGCCATTAGTCCATGGAGCTAAGCTTCACGCTGTGATAGACGCATGTAACAGTGGGACTGTCCTTGATTTACCCTTCGTTTGTAGGATGGAGAGGAATGGTTCTTATGATTGGGAGTATCAAGGATTAGGGAGAATTTACAAAGGAACAGATGGTGGAGGAGCTTTCTGTTTCAGTGCTTGTGATGATGATGAAGCCAGTGGTTACACTCCTGTACGTTTTCAAAGACTTATAACATCATATCATAATACTATATATACATCTCTGTATATATATATTTTTTTTGAATACCAAAAGATCGGGACTGAATCACGTAACCCCCTAGGTCCAAAACCCTCTAGCACAATAGCTAGGATCTTTTTCATTTGAGTTAACGACCTCTGGTTCCATCTATATATTGTTAACTAGATCATTGTCCTTGTTGTAGGTGTTCACGGGAAAGAACGCAGGAGCCATGACTTATAGCTTCATAAACGCGGTGAAAACAGCTGGACCAGCACCCACGTATGGTCAGCTGCTTAACCTTATGTGTTCTGCGATACTCGAGGCCCAGTCTCGACTCACCTACACAGACTCCGATGAGTCCTCGGTATGTGATTAAACTTGTATCACTCACAAACTTGCATTGTTGTGAATGACTGAACATTTTTTCCTTTGCTTGCAGGAGCCACTACTAACATCATCAGAGAAATTCAACATATACGCGACAAAGTTTGCGCTCTGAAGGCAAAAATACAAATCTCATAATCTGCAAATAACTCGGAACATTGTCCACATGTACACCGACCTCTCTGAAGCAAACTTGTGAAAGCTTCAAAAACCTCTTCTTTGTATTATGAAGCTATGATATCTATAATATTATTTGAGAAGTCAGTTTCCTATGTGTCGTTCTCACGTTCACTCTCGTGATGGTTACTCTTAATGAATTAAAAATATTATATTTAAAATATTATTATTTATTTTTTTATTTAGTTTCCTTTTTAAAATTTTCCAAAAAACATATAAATATAATAAAGGAAAATTTTATAAAGTAAAAAAAAAAAGAAATTATATGTATATATAATATGATTTCATAAAAAAACAAAAATTCACAAAATAGTAATACTACATTTAAAAATATTTTTAAATAACATAAAATATAGTTTTGAAGTAATAAAATACTTTCTATATATCTATATTTTCTTAGATGAAAAATATCAATTTTTATATAATGTGATTTTATTAAAAACAATTTCTACAGATAATCTTAATATTAGAAAAAAAATATTATTTCTTTTAAACATAATTTTAAACAATACAAAAAAACTAATAGAAATATTTTTATATATCTATATGTTTTCTTAGATGATTACATAAAATAATTAAGTAACATAAACTGATATATGTTTAATTGACTAAAAATAGTTTATAATTAGCATTATTGAAATGTTTTATTTATTTTTCATATGTTTAGTTGACTATAATATCTTTCAATTACAGCAAAAAAATATCGATAAATTATTATTTTCAAATACAATCATTTTTGTTTACTGCTTATTTTTAAGAGATATTAAAAACTAAAAATAAAATTTTAAAATAAACATCTTTTGATCAAATAGTTACAAAATAGCTTAATGGGGTAGATATATTATATTATATAATTATTAAAGTTATATTTTTTTAATATTAAATTTGTTTTTAAATTTTATGTTTTTATGTTTGTGGAACTTAATAGAACCAAAGTCAAAATACCAAAGCAAATCTGAATTCTCATTTTTAAGATTATTTAAAATAAATTTCAGTTTTCATTCAATAAATCAAATGCATAAAGTTATTTAGAATTTATAAAATATTTTAATTATTGTAAATATTGATATAGGTTCATAAGCTTCCTAAAATGTATTAGCTACTTATGCATGTAACTTTCTATTGATCACCGCTTTATTTTTCTAATATTTTTTTAAAAAAATCAATATATTATTTGATAAATATTATGAAAAATATATGGACATTTCAACGATAAACAAAATTGATTTGACTTGATTTAATTATAATAAAAAATAATTATACTTCATTTTGAATTTGAAAGAATATATGTAACTCAATATACTCACAACATGAGTGACTCGACTAATCCAACTTATATCTAAAATCAAAGATTTAACTACTATAAGAATATATAATATTATAAGAATAGTAATTTATTTTATAAATATAAATCATAGGACAACTCAAAATGTATTAAAATGAAAATAAAATACTAACCAACTGTTACAATTTAGTTTTTTTTATAAAATTTATATATATGCATGAGGCTTCAGAATATTATCATTATATTAATTTATGTAATTTGGAATCAGACATTTTAGTTTATTTTTTATTTCATTCTAAGCACAATATATCTTAATTTATACATAATCTTCATAAAATATATTCACATATCTAATACAACAACCACATAAATGCAAATAAGAAATTAATCAAAATTTTAATATATTTAGAACAAAAAATGTTATAGTTGAATACATATAGATGCAATCCAATTTACCCAAATGATAACTAAATTGACCGTAAAAATAACAAAACCGATTAGGTATAACATATATAAAATCATATGTATAACTAAAGTAATATAATATTAATAATATAAATGATGCATACAAATTAATTTAAAATTAAAAATAAATAATAATCAATTATTATAGTATATTTACTTTAGAAATATTTATACCGGTGAATCACCTACTTAGTAATATACAAGGGAATCACTGATTCACTTATATTAATTGAATACGAAAAGAAGATGTATAGAGAAGAATCTAATAGTTATGAGCTTCAGGATACTAGGCCCATTATGTGCCAACTTCTCTCTCTTTCTTTTTAATAGACTGGCATAGTATTGAACCTCTCGATATCTGTTATATCTGTAGACATGAATTAGACGCACGCTAGACAATGGATTGCTTTCTTTTAATCGAACTATCGCCTAACTTTTGTAAATTACGTCGCAAAGGATAGGGAAGATTCCAGGAAAGTGGATTTTTTTTTTTTTTTTTTCTTTTTTTACTGGTTGACTCTTAGTCTTGGGGATAACGTATAATACATGCTAATTAAGAATGGTCGTATACTAAGACTAGTACATGTAGTGTGTAAGGGGTTGGTCTAGTGACCAAATCAACACGAAAAACTGGTCGGTCGATCCACGGCAGGATAACCTCTATGTTCGTAACAATATCTGATTGATTATTAAAAAATTAGCATATCTATTATTAAATATATTAACTTGATAACTTTGTTGGTTGTTAATTATTTTCTTCTCCATAGGACTTTATTATGCAGGTATAGACGGATAGACCCATATCGTAATGATACCACGACAATACTGTCACTAGATTTTTATAATATAATAAATATGTTATATTCTTGTTTTTTTTTTCTGTTTGGTTTAAAACTTTAAATCCTTGTGTGCGTAAAACACACCACAGTATAATATATATTCACCATGGTTACGTGCGTTTAGCTATGTTTGGATTATTTCCGTAATAAGATGCCCGAGAAGATCGTTTGGTTTGAATTTTGATGGGTAAGAGACTAAGAGTACGTGAGTTTATCTAGAATTAATACGAGTCGGATGGTCCATGTTTTCTTATATGCTACATTGAATTTCATTTTACAAAAAAACGAAAAATTGATTTTATAATTTGTTAGGTTACTTATAATATCCGCTACATCCAAATAAGCTGAGGCTGTCAGGTGAGTGATATGAAAGACAAAAAATGTTAAGGACTTTCACAATCGTTTGAAATTGTTCATATAAATCCAAATTCAGTTATGAAACAATAATGTTTAATTATTGCTTTGTAATTTTTCACTATTGAGCATGCCATTAACGTATGAAGCAAGTAAATAATTGATTTCCCCAGTTGGCATATATACGTAAACATAACACTTACCACGAATGTTGACCAAAAAAAAACTGACCATGAATTTTAGTCCAATAAATTATACTATTAGTTCATCTAAATATTATGGGATATTATTACTCGATCGACTTCATAAACAAAACAAATCCATGTTTTATAAGACATACTATACCTTACTCCTTATTGCATGTCACAAAATTAATACCCATAATTAATCAAAATATATACTCTTTAATACAAAAAAATCATATATAGGTTAGCCATAATGTGTAATTTAATAGGTTTGTGTCAACAAAAGTCAAATACCTAGTTTTAACATCACTATATACGTATACTTTGTTATGGTTCGTTCCGTAAAACCTTCACTGCATTTGATGATACTGATCATGTTATACAATTGGATTTTTTTCTATTACGTAAAGAATAAAAGGAAAATATTAAAAGACACGATTAGGGAAAGTGGGTCGGTCGACCAACAAAACTCCCTCCCCTAAAGTCAAAAGTTAGGAACTAGAGGGGAATGTGCGTTTTTAACACTTGTAAATTTTTTGTAGAATCATGTAAAATAAATAACAATAATTACAGATCAAGTCGGCCAACTTTGTTGACTAATTCCCCATATGCACGGCATGCATGGTCCCTTATTAAAAACTAAAATCGAATTAGCTTTGCTTATATGCACCAGGTAGACATCAATATTAACTAACAAACTCGTTTTATTTATGATCTAGCAACTAGTGGCCTAGTAGGCTACGTTACGGGTCAAATTATTTTCCAAATTCATGAAAGTTGAACTCCTTAACTTTGTTGTAGATTTGACAATGTATATCAATTGCAATAAATGAGTGTGTATGGTATAGGTCACGACGTCACGTCCAGAAACAGAGACGCCCTACTGAGAGATGTCTCGGAGAAGCTGATATAAAAATAATTAGGACAACATCAATATCTCGGAAAATAGTACACGTACAACACAAGATCGTGTTCGAAAGAATGACGTTGCACGATATGTTTCACCGTTTATTTTTTGTGTGTGGCTTTCCGTGCCGACTACTCAATCTCCCATCCGCACGTGAGACTCCTTTGCCTTCTCTTTTACACCTTTTCACTTATTTATTTTTTTCCTTTTTCCTTTACTTCTTTGATTAGATTGATTAGATATTTCGTTCTTGTTTTCCATTCTACTAATAGTTTTGTCGTAAATGTGGTGTGATTTTCATTCACTCCTCGTTAACCTTTTTTGAAAATATTGTAATACTGTGAAATTATATCTAAAACTCGTGACACCGGTTTATAGGTTCGATGTTTTTTTATCTTATCCAGCGACATAAACAGGATGTCTTGAGATGATGAGGTTAAAAAATGTACTGGTCCTTGTAAATTTGGACCGCATGTCGGCCAAAAAAATCGTTTGACTATGATATATTAAGCTCAACTTTTTTGTACCTGCAAATTAAATTGCTAAAAACGCTCAAATATTTCTTATAACGCCATGAAAACTGTGATCATTAATCAAAATTTAACTTGTATGTGATATTTTCACTCGACTCAATTAAAATAGAAATAAGCCTAGCTAAAAATCCAAATGGTGACATCAGAAGAAGAAAGAACAAAATGATGATTAAAGTGTGGTCATGATCCTATGAGTCCCACTATGTATATACGACAAAGGAAAATTTAACTCATGGAGTCTTGATATTCGTTGCTTCTACAGTTTACTATTCATTTTTCACATACAGCAGGAGTAAAATTTTAAACGTGTCAAAATAAATCGTAGAGGTAGCACCCAGCAGATCTAATAAGTGGATTGCCTCGAATCATATTAACCCTGTGTTACTCTTGAGTACTGACAAGTAGATAACGCCAAAGAAAATGATGTAAAAGGCCAATAATGGACTGTAAATAAGGGCGTGATTCAGTACTCATCGTGAAGGCGTATCTAACATCTTCTTTCCCCAGCTACGCGACTAATTTACTCAAGTGCACCGTATTTTTCTTGTGCACGTAAACTATTTATAAGTCTATATAATTGTACAAATGTATAGTATTTTTTCTATATAATTGTACAAATGTATAGTATTTTATACACTGTGCGTAGGTAAATACGTATGGCTCGTGTGGTGGTCCCCGCAGAAACCAGAGGTAGAGCCGTGTGGAGGGACCTCCCCCAAGTAAAACGATCACCACACGGTATCAGATCCCTTGTCACTTTCTTGAATTCAGTGGCGCCCTTTAAATCCAAAGGAACCTCCCCTAAATAATACAGAACTAAAGATCATTTGTTTTTAATAAAAAGTTGATTTAATCTTTTTGATTATTGACTAGGCTTTGAAACGCGTAATGACTTCTTTTTCTAGTACAGCCAAACAAGTATGGTGTCTATGTATTTGCTGCGTATAAGATCGTAAAGCCCGTCTTTGGGTCAAGTCGATGGAACCTATACTTTAAGCTGAATATTTTCTTTAAACATTTTTTGACAGAATTTCAGATTTGAAGATTCAAATTATCATGTTTATAATATTTCCATTTTAACAAAGCGGCCATTCTTTCTTTAGCCTTTGAAATTTCGGAACCAATACAAACCATGACCCATGATGTCATTATACTTGTACCAAAAAAATGATGCCATTATACTGAAAAAATAGCTAAAGCTTTTAATAGTGATATTAAACTTAGTTTGTTGGCTGCTGATCCATAAGAAATTGTTGGCATATGATTTGCTTAAAGAAAAACCAGTGAATAATTTACGAATTCGTTCATTTTAATTCATTTGTACTTAACACTATTATATAGAAAGGTAAGGGTGGACGAGACTGATGCTGGTTAAATAACAGAATGATATATAATTTTTTTGCAATTTTTAAAATAGAAGTTTTAGTTTTTATCCATTTCTTATACCTTTTTTTCGTCAACACAATTCTATTGATTTATACAAGGAGTTCATGATCTTTGTATTTTTGAACAGAGGAGTTCATGATCTAAACTCTGGTTTTTGACTATATAGAAGTTGAATGAATGTATGTATCAAAATCAGATAAGCTACATCCACTTTTTAAAACAACTAGTTGATGTAATTTATAGCCACCTTTTAATACTAGTTTTTGAGCTAGCTGTATTTTATACTAAGTTCCTTGCATTTGAATTTAGAATGGGCTTTTGCATTAAAACTATACTCGGTTTGTATTCATAAACTTCAAAAAAAGTTTTAATAGCTATGACTTTTGAGTCTATGACAGCTCGAACATAGAAAATTAAAAACTATGAAATGTACCTATCCAATTTAATTTATTTTTCAAGATTCATATATGTATATATATTTACATATTTAATTGTATTACATTGTCTATATTCATTATAACTTTATGCAAATGCGCATGGACGAGCATGTCTCTCCGCATGGTGTAAGATCTTATATATTAAAACAGAAGTCACAACCTTGATTCATGTGTGATTTTTTTAAAAATGGATTTAATTAATGGATCTATTTCTAGAAAGTCATGTTACATTTAATCTCTAATCTTATCATTTAAATTTTGGGCGTAACAAATTTTTTTATTGGGCTATCAATAATTGGATTTAAACAATAGATAATCTATTGGATTTATAGATAATATAATTTAAATAGATATAATTTAATGTTGTAATACTATACCTTCATATGTTAATTATTTAAATATTTGTCGATGTTAACTTTTAAATTTATAAAGCTTTTTTTTAATAAATCATATTATCTAATAATGATTAATTTTTACTATCTTGAACCAATGAAAACAAATTTTAAACTATATAGTTTATTTTAAAAATTAAACAAAAACTAAATGTTTAATTATTTACTCGATAATATAAATCTATGAAGCGAAAAGTTTAATTTCTTAAAAACTTTCTAATTTTGTGAAATGTTACAATATCTTTGAATATGACAACAAAACAATATTTTACCAATTTTTATATATATTGTTACGATTTTAATAACGAAATAATAATATGAAAATATATATATAGAAGAAGATACAAATACATGTGAAAGTTTGAAACAATCTATTCAATGAAAAATATACCGTAAATTTGTTATGTTTTAAAAATTGATAGACACATATATATTATAATATATATCAATTTAGAATTAAAAACAAAATATTTATATAAAAATAAATGAAAATAAAAATCAGCGCGGTTGCACGGATCGAGATCTAGGTTAAGTTTAAAACTTCTATAAAATAAGAGACTAATAACAAAAAGCATCACTTAAATTTAATACACGTTATGGAGACTACCACGTCACATTTGAAGCACCTTCCAGGCTGTCGAAGACCACTATCTTCCATTCAAATCTCTCCACGTGGCATTTTCGGACAGTGACATCTATGCTACAACAGCTGCCTCACTCGTCTACATTGGTATAAATACCTCCGTATCACACTTCATTCTATAAACCTCAAACAAAACCTCTGTTCTCTCTCTTACAATATCCAACTTCTCAATGGCTTATAATTACCGTTTTGCCTTTTTCCTCACCGTCCTCACCGCCCTCGCCGGTATCTCCTCCGCCGCGTTGGTCAAGGAGCAGCCGCTTGTTCTGAAATACCACAACGGCGCTCTCTTGAAAGGAAACATCAACGTCAATCTTGTTTGGTACGGGAAGTTCACTCCCACCCAACGGTCCGTGATCGTCGACTTCATCCGCTCGCTCAACTCCAAAGAAGCCGCAACCTCCGCCGCTCCCTCCGTCGCGTCGTGGTGGAAGACGACGGAGAAATACAAAGGCGGAGCTTCGACTCTCGTCGTCGGGAAACAGCTCCTCCTCGAGAACTACCCCCTCGGAAAATCTCTCAAGAATCCTAACCTCCGTGCTCTATCCACCAAACTTAACGGCGGTCTCCGTTCGATAACCGTCGTTTTAACGGCGAAAGACGTTTCCGTCGAGGGGTTCTGTATGAACCGGTGCGGGTCCCACGGATCGTCCGTCTCGACTTCGCGCCGCGCGGCTAACGGCGCGGCTTACGTCTGGGTCGGAAACGCCGAGACGATGTGTCCGGGATACTGCGCGTGGCCGTTTCACCAGCCCATTTACGGCCCACAAGGGCCGCCGTTAGTTTCCCCCAACGGTGACGTCGGAGTTGACGGGATGATTATAAACCTTGCTACGCTTCTAGCTAACACCGTCACGAATCCGTTTAAGAACGGGTATTACCAGGGCCCACCAACTGCTCCACTTGAAGCTGTCTCCGCTTGTACCGGCATGTTCGGGTCGGGTTCTTACCCGGGTTACGCGGGTCTAGTGCTGGTTGACAAAACTACCGGGTCTAGTTACAACGCTCGTGGACTCGCCGGGAGGAAATATCTCTTGCCGGCGATGTGGGATCCACAGACCTCAACTTGCAAGACTCTGGTTTGATCCAAGGGACGTGAGTATGACACGTGTCATGTTCTGGAAGAAATGAGGAGATCTAGATGACATCTATAGTCAAAACAAGTTGTAACTCGCGCTTGTATAATATATGCTTTCGGGTTTGGACTGTGGATAAAAGAGTCTTTGCTTTTGTCGTTTTGTTATGACGTGTAAATTATGTTTCTTGAATGTCAAGATATATGAATAGTATAAAATAAAATGATTTTGTTTCTACTGCTTTTTTTAAAAAAGTTAATAATGCACTTATTTAACATAATGAACTATAATGATTGAAGCTTATAATACAAATTTTATACATTTAAAGGAATCTAGCTTTTATATTTATGGGGTAGTATAAGATAATCATAATTTTATGGATTTTTAATGTTAAAACCCCTCGGTTAAGTTTGTTTTGGGTAAAAACTCTCAAACTAAGTATTTAATGAAAAAACCCCTAGACTAAGTTATTTAATGAATTAAACCATAGCAGGTCATAATTACCATTTCTACCAGTAAATCTTTAATTTAGGGGTTTCTACATTAAGTAAACATAGTTGAAAGGTTTTACCACTAAATTTTTTTTTTTTTAAAAATCAAAATTTTATAATATTATTTAAAAATTAGTAACTTTTTTTGACAACATAAACGAGAACTAAGTAATTGGACCGCGCGATTCAGAAAGCCAAACCGAAAGTATTGAATCGACATATAACATAGCTGAAGGAGAACTCCTCGCACCACTTGCAAGCTTGTCCGCCATAGTATTTTATGCTCTTGGAATATGTCTGATCCGGAAGTTAGGGAAGAAAATATTTAGTTTAGGGGTTTCTACATTAAGTAAACATAGTTGAGGGGTTTTACCACTAAAAATATAAAAAAATCAATTTTATAATATTATCTAAAAATTAGTAACTTAAATTTTCAAAATTAGCATTTTTAATTTTTTTTGTAAATATATGAGTTTGATGTGTTTTAACATCAACATTATATATGTATAAATTAAAAATGTAAAAACCGAGAAAATATAACAAAAATTATATAAAGAATTGGTATTGGTAATTATGACCTGTTAGGGTTTACTTCATTAGATAAAATTAGTTTAGGGGCTTTTACGTTAAATACTTAGTTTGGGGGTTTTTACCCAAAACAGACATAATTGAGGGGTTTTAACGTTAAAAATCTTAATTTTATTGTTTATATTAAATTCGATGATAAAAGTAGATAACACTACAAAGAAAGATGAGTATAAAATATAAGTTGCTCTCGGTGATGCTGGGGCCAGAGAGACCAAATCGACTGCTTAATAAAATACTCGTTTCTTCCTACTTTTTTTCTTATGTCAGCCATGGTGTGCTTAAAATACTTCCTCGTAATTGTGTTTGCTATTACAGATCCCGCATTATTTGTATGACTATGATTAAAACTAAGTTAACAAAGGTCTGTAATAACACCAGAATTCATTGTGTCAGAGTTTCTGTGGAACAAAATTATTTATATTATGTGATGTAGTTTAGGATACGGAGAAATTGCGAAGTTCTTAAAAATTATATAAGAACAGAATTATATATGTTATAAAGGAAAAATAAATTATCAGAAAAGAAAGAGAGAAGGAAATGATCAGAAAACGAGGAAATAAAACCTCCTTTTTTTAACACTAGAGTTGCATTGTTTAGGATGCTAAACCTCTAACACGATGTTCAGTGGGTTTAGGAGTAAAACCTCTTGTTGAACAAAAAAAAAAAAGGAGTAAAACCTCTTATATAGCATTGTGTTGAGGTGTAAAACCTCTTATATCGGCTTAAACAGTTTCCGATTCGGTTAGTAATTTAGTAATTTGGTATTTCCTGACCATGGTCAGTGGGTTCGGGGAAGTTTGTTTTTTTGGTAAAAGGGTTTGGTGAAGATCTCCGTTACTTCCGTTCTTTATGCCAAAAGGCCACTTTGTAACTTTTAATATTATCTAGATTTCGATCTGCGCAACCGCACGGGTTTTTGTTTTAATTTATTTTTATATAATTTTTTTGTTTTCAATTTTAAATTAGTATATATTATAATATATATGTGTCTATCAATTTTTAAAACATAATAAGTTTATGGTATATTTTTCCATTGAATAGATTGTTTCAAACTTTCACATGTATTTGTATCTTCTTCTATATATATATTTCGGATTATTATTTCATTACTAAAAACGTAACTATATATATAAAGATTAGTAAAATATTGTTTTATTGTCATATTTAAAGATATTGTAACATTTTACAAATTTAGAATTTTTTTTTTAAAATTAAACTTTTCACTTCATAGATTTATATTATCGAGTAAATAATTAAAATTTTAGTTTTTGTTTAATTTTTAAAATAAACTATATAGTTTAAAATTTTTTTTCATTGGTTTAAGGTAGTAAAGATTAATCATTGTTAGATAATATGATTTTTGGTATTTAAAAAAAAATCTTTATAATTTTAAAAGTTAACATCGACAAATATTTAAATAATTAACATATGAAGGTATATCATTACAACATTAAATTATATTTATTTAATTTATACTATTTATAAATCTAATGGATCATCTATTGTTTAAATTTAATTATTGATAGCCCAATAAAATATTTTGGTAGGCCCAAAATTTAAGTGATAAGATTAGAGATTAAATGTAACATGACTTTCTAGGTCTATTTTTAAAAATATCACACATACAAGGTTGTGACTTCTGTTTTAATATATAAGGATCATCTATTGTTTAAATCTAATTATTGATAGCCCAATAAAATATTTTGGTAGGCCCAAAATTTAAGTGATAAGATTAGAGATTAAATGTAACATGACTTTCTAGGTCTATTTTTAAAAATATCACACATACAAGGTTGTGACTTCTGTTTTAATATATAAGGATCATCTATTGTTTAAATCTAATTATTGATAGCCCAATAAAAGTTTTTGGTAGATCCAAAATTTAAATGATAAGATTAGAGATTAAATGTAACATGACTTTCTATGTCTATTTTTAAAAAAATCACACATGAATCAAAGTTGTGACTTTTGTTTTAATATATAAGATACAACGGCTTCTCTATATTATGTTCCATTCAATCTAGTATATTACTGTTTTAGATGATGTGTGCGTATTAAATTCTATATATCGAAGCCTATGATCTTTAGTGTTGTTTTAAAATTTCTTAACATATTCTATATTTGTGTTAATGTATACTAAATTCTCTTTCATCGTCAATGGACGTCATTTTAATTTTTGATCAATTAATTTAGTAAAACTTCATAATACTCCTTAAATTGGTGGACTAACCACAATAAAATCGCTATTTTGTAGAGAAACGGAGACAACAAAGGTTCCAAACCTCTTTGACCTTCATCATATGTTAGTGCATGATACAACTATGGATTAAAACAATATTCTCATATTTTTTGAAATTTTCTCAAAATCTATGTCTTAACTAACCTCTACGAAAATATTGAGTTTTTAGGTAAATGCTCTATATACTGAAGCATATGATCTTTAGTGCTGTTTTAAAATTTCTAAACACATTCTATATTTGTATTAATGTATATTAAACTCTCTTTCATGGTACATGAGCATCGCTTTAATATTTTTATCAATTAATTTAGTAAAACTTCATAATACTCTCTAAATTGGTGGACTAACCAATATAAAATAGTTATTTTTTAGAGAAACGGAGAAAACAAATGTTCCAAAACTCTTTGAATTTCATCATATGTTAGTGCAGGATGCAACTATGCATTAAAACAATATTGTCATATTTTTGAATTTTTCTCAAAATCTATGTGTAACCCTTACGAAAATAATGAGTTTTTCGGTAAATGATCTATATACTGAAGCCTATGATCATTAGTGTTGTTTTAAAATTTCTAAACATATTCTATATTTGTATTGATGTATATTAAACTCTCTTTCATGGTACATGAGCATCGTTTTAATTTTTTTATCAATTAATTTACTAAAACTTAATAATACTACCTAAATTGGTAGATTAACCACTATAAAATCGATATTCTCCAGAGAAACATAGACAACAGGATGCAACTATGCATTAAAACTATATTGTCATATTTTTGAATTTTTCTCAAAATCTATGTGTTAACCCCCACGAAAATATTGAGTTTTTCGGTAATGTGCTACATACTGAAGCCTATGATCTTTAGTGTTGCTTTAAAATTTCTAAACACATTCTACGTTTGTGTTAATGTATATTAAACTCTCTTTCATCGTACATGAGCATCATTTTAATTTTTGATCAATTAATTTAGTAAAACTTCTTAATATTCCTTAAATTGGTGGACTAACCACTACAAAATCGTTATTCTCTAGAGAAACGGGGACAACAAACGTTCCACATCTCTTTGACTTTCATCATATGTTAGTGCAGGATGCAACTATGCATTAAAACTATATTGTCATATTTTTGAGTTTTTCTCAAAATCTACACGTTAACCCCTACAAAAATATTGAATTTTTCCCGGTGAATGCTCTATATATTAAAGCATATGATCTTTAGTGTTGTTATAAAATTTCTGAACACATTTTATATTTGTATTAATGTATATTAAACTCTATTTCATGGTACATGAGCATAGTTTTAATTTTTTTATCAATTAATTTAGTAAAACTTCATAATACTCCCTAAATTGGTGGACTAACCACTGTAAAACCGCTATTCTCTAGAGAAACAGAGACAACAAAGGTTCCAAACCCCTTTAACGTTCGTCATATGTTAGTGCATGATGCAACTATGCATTAAAGCAGTATTGTCATATTATTTGAATTTTTCTCAAAATCTATGTGTTAACCCCCTACGAAAATATTGAGTTTTTCGGTAAATGCTCTATATACTGAAGCTTATGATCTTTACTGTTGTTTTAAAATTTTTAAATACATTCTATATTTTTATTAATGTATATTAAACTCTCTTTCATGGTACATGAGCATCGTTTTAAAATTTTATCAATTAATTTAATAAAACTTCATAATACTCCCTAAATTGGTGGACTAACCACTATAAAATCGTTATTCTTTAGAAAAAGGGACACAACAAAGGTTCTAAACCTCTTTGAATTTCATCATATGCTAGTGCAGAATGCAACTATGCATTAAAACAATATTGTCATATTTTTGAATGTTTCTCAGAATCTATGTGTTAACCCCCTTCGAAAATATTGAGTTTTTCGGTAAATGCTCTATATACTGAAACCTATGATCTTTAGTGTTGTTTTAAAATTTTTAAACACATTCTATAATTTTATTAATGTATATTAAACTCTCTTTCATGGTACGTGAGCACCGTTTTAATTTTTTATCAATTAATTTAGTAAAACTTCATAATACTCCTTAAACAGGTGGACTAACCACTATAAAATCGCTATTCTTTAGAAAAACAGAGACAACAAAGGTTCCAAACCTCTTTGAATTTCATCATATGCTAGTGCAGAATGCAACTATGCATTAAAACAATATTGTCATTGTAATAACCCTCACGAGCCAATAGAGTTTTGGTCGAGAAAAATCTCGTTCGACCAGTTTAGAGTTGGTTCGACCAAAATTAAAAATAAAAATCTACCCGAAAAATTAATCTCCACGAGACTATCTTGTGGCCGAAAGACCTTCCCTTGATAGTTTTGGTCGAGTCTTAAATATTTTGGTCGAAGTTTTGTTGTGCTGGACAAGATTTTCCGAGAGTAAGACGAAAGTCGAAGGACGAGAAACATTTAGTCGAAAACTGTCCGAAATTATTGACCGGCTTCTTAAGTGCCTCATGATCTGTCTCTTGTCTTTCACCATCTCAGTCAGCTGTTTGTTCACATATTAAGTCACATGTTATGCACCTGCCTGCTTGCCTAGCTTCTTCATTTAATGGCACATGAATGTCACAAGCTGCTTAGAGATTTCTTCTTATGAGGGAAAGAGTGAACTGTCTACTGGCTGGGAGGAGTGAAGCAGGACGCCAGCTGTCTTTGCAAAGCCCAGCTTTGTCATGAGTGAAACCCACATGTGAAGTAAGGTCAGAACCTATTTTAACCCCTTCCTCCAGCTGCTCCACGTTCTGTTGCTTAGCCGAAAACAAGAGAAATTTCCAAAAACAAATCTGTGAGAAAGAAGAAGAAAAAAATCAGAGAAAAATCAAGAAAGACCTTGTGTGAATTTTCTTCCATCATTTTGCTCAGTCCTTGCTGTGTATAAGATCAGAAGGTGAGATTTCAAGGTTAAACCCTAGAGCTTGTTCAGTTTCTGATCTGAGCCAAACCTTCAGCTCGCTTTATGATCAGTCCAGCCTTGAGCTTAGTTTGGAGATGAGAACAATCTAA
This sequence comes from Brassica oleracea var. oleracea, assembly GCF_000695525.1. Classification (NCBI taxonomy): domain Eukaryota; kingdom Viridiplantae; phylum Streptophyta; class Magnoliopsida; order Brassicales; family Brassicaceae; genus Brassica; species Brassica oleracea. The sequence goes on from NC_027749.1 coordinate 52,006,707, forward strand.
GATCATCTAACCGTAGGAATTTGGGGTCTGCTGTTAGATAGAAGCTTGCAGGAACAGCCAGTTTACCTTCATGATTGTTAGCTCACTTGGTTAGGATATCCTTGTTCAAGATCGGTTTCAAGCCATTCCAAATTCGATTTCAGGACTTATTTCAAAGGTGAGTCTAGATAGATGGTTGATGAGTAGTGAATGAATATTTCTTGATTGAACGTACTGATGTAGATGATTGATAGGCTTTGTTTCTTGATCAATATTGAATTAGTGAGGTGTTTACTTAGTGTAAACACAATAAATATTTATGAATGATCATAGAGGTTTAGTCCAAACCTTAGTACTTGTTCTCAAGTACTAATACATATGTATAGTATTAAATATATAAGTATAAATCATGTGAAGTCTTATTGTATACTCACTCTCCCGAAAGTTCCCGCATTACCGTGAATTGTTCCTGCAATACGGAACAAGATTACAAAGACACGATGATGGGGTCGCACCCTGGAGGCCGTGTAACTGCATGCAGCGTTAGATGTTCGATCTTGGAATATCTAATGGAGATGATGGTTATATTTATTTCCTCGCTAGGCTTGGTTAGCCTTGGTGATTTTCTGGGTTTATATATATATATATTATAAGTGTGAGTGAATGGCGGGTGTCGTGGGGATGATGTTTAAGATAAGATTCACATCGGTGAAACTATAGGCCTTATATATGCATTCTTATTAGTTATGGAATATATTTCCACTGCATACAAATGGAGTTGATTGCTCGAGATTTTACTAATATACGTTGGGGTGCAGGACTAGGCTCACTGAGTAAACTAGTTACCCATGACTCATTTGTGATGCAGGTAACCAGTAGACGGGAGACCTTACTCTAGGACGGGAAGAAATAGCATTAGCCAGCGGTAGTTTTATTATCCTTGCAAAGGCATTTTGATATTTCTTATGTATAAGATTTGTTGACCGAAAACCTCGAGGTTAATTTATAACAAATTTGGTAAGATGATTTTAAATGATATATGAAGAATGTTTTCAAAGTACGGGTTCCATATGATATTAGTCCTTGTCCGGACAAACTAATTATCTGGTATTGCTTTTTCGGGTTGAAAAGCCTAAGGTGATATCTGATAGGATCGTTGGTGTTCTTTGGTTGTTGACCATCGAGGAACATCGACCATGTCATTTCCAGTCATCTACGATCGGGGGCGTCACAGTCATATTTTTAAAATTTTCTCAAAATCTATGTGTTAACCCCAACGAAAATATTGAGTTTTTTGGTAAATGATCTATATACTGAAGCCTATGATCATTAGTGTGGTTTTAAAATTTATAAACACATTATATATTTGTAGTAATGTATATTAAACTCTCCTTCATGGTACATAGACATTGTTTTTTTTTTTTATGAATTAATTTAGTAAAACTTCATAATACTACCTAAATTGGTAGATTAACCACTATAAAATCGATATTCTCTAGAAAACGGAGACAACAAAGGTTACAAACCTCTTCGACCTTTATCATATGTTAATGCAGGATGCAACTATGCATTAAAACAATATTGTCATATTTTTTGAATTTTTCTCAAAATCTATGTGTTAACCCTAGGAAAATATTGAGTTTTTCGGTAAATTGTCTATATACTGAAGCCTATGATCTTTAGTGTTGTTTTAAAATTTCTAAACACATTTTATATTTGTATTAATGTATATTAAACTCTCTTTCATGATACATGGGCATCGTTTTAATTGTTTATCAATTAATTTAGTAAAACTTCATAATCCTACTTAAACAAGTGGATTAACCACAATAAAATCGATATTCTCTAGAGAAACGGAAAAAACAAATGTTCCAAACCTCTTTAACTTTCATCTTATGTTAGTGTAAGATGCAATTATGCATTAAAAAAAAATTTTCATACATATTTTTTAATTTTTCTCAAAATCTATGTGTTAACCCCTAAAAAATATTGAGTTTTTCGGTAAATGCTCTATATATTTAGTGTTGTTTTAAAATTTACCAACACATTCCGTATTTGTATTAATGTATATTAAACTCTCTTTCATGGTACATGAGCATTTTTGTTTAATTTTTTATCAATTAATTTAGTAAAACTTCATAATACTCCCTAAATTGGTGGACTAACCACTATAAAATCGCTATTCTCTAGAGAAACGGAGACAACAAAGGTTCCAAACCTCTTTAACCTTCATCATATATTAGTGCATGATGTAACTATGCATTAAAGCAGCATTGTCATATTTTTTATTTTTTTCTCAAAATCTATGTGTTAACCCTCTAGGAAAATATTGAGTTTTTCGGTAAATGGTCTAGATACTGAAGCCTATAATCTTTAGTGTTGGTTTAAAATTTCTAAACAAATTTCATATTCATATTAATGTATATTAAACTCTCTTTCATGGTACATTGGCATCGTTTTAATTTTTTCACTTAGTTAAGTAAAACATAATATTACTCCTTAAATTGGTGGACTAAACACGATAAAATCGTTATTCTTTAGAGAAACGAAGACAACAAAGGTTCCAAACCTCTTTGAATTTCATCATACGTTGGTGCAGGATGCAACTATGCATTAAAACAATAATGCCATATTTTTGAATTTTTCTCAAAATCAATGTGTCCCTCCTACGAAAATATTGAGTTTTCGGTAAATGCTCTATATACTGAAGCCTATGATCTTTAGTGTTGTTTTAAAATTTCTAAACACATTCTAAATTTGTATTAATGTATATTAAACTCTCTTTCAGGGTACATGAGCCTCGTTTTATTTTTTTATCAATTAATTTAGTAAAACTTCATAATACTCCATAAATTGGTGGACTAACTACTATAAAATCGAAATTCTCTAGAGAAACGGAGACAACAAAGGTTCCAAACCTCTCTGACCTTCATCATATGTTAGTGCAGGATGAAAATATGCATTAAACCAGTATTGTCTTATGTTTTGTATTTTTCTCAAAATCTATGTCTTAACCCCTACGAAAATATTGAGTTTTAAATGGTCAATATACTAAAGCCTATGATCTTTAGTATTGTTTTAAAATTTCTAAACACATTCTATATTTGTATTGATGTATATGAAACTCTAATTCATAGTGCATGAGCATCGTTTTAATTTTTTATCAATTAATTTAGTAAAACTTTATAATCTCAAAATCTATGTGTTAACCCCCTACGAAAATATTGAGTTTTTCGGTAAATAGTCTATATACTTAAGCCTATGATCTTTAGTATTGTTTTAAAATTTTTAAACACGTTTTATATTTGTATTAATGTATATTAAAATCTCTTTCATTATACATGGGCATCGTCTCAATTTTTTTATCAATTAATTTAGTAAAACTTTATAATACTCCCTAAATTGGTGGACTAACCACTATAAAATCGATATTCTCAAGAACAACGAAGACAACAAAGGTTCCAAACCTCTTTGACATTCATCATATGTTTGTGCAGGATGCAACTATGCATTAAAATAATATTGTCATATTGTTTTTTAATTTTTCTCAAAATCTATGTGTTAACCCCTACGAAAATATTGAGTTTTTCGGTAAATGGTCTATACACTGAAGCCTATGATCTTTAGTGTTGTTTTAAAATTATTAAACACGTTTTATATTTGTGTTAATGTATATTAAACTCTCTTTCAGGATACATAAGCCTTGTTTTATTTTTTTATCAATTAATTTAGTAAAACTTCATAATACTCCATAAATTGGTAGACTAACCACTATAAAATCGCAATTCTCTAGAGAAACGGAGACAACAAAGGTTCCAAACATCTCTGACCTTCATCATATGTTAGTGCAGGATGCAAATATGCATTAAACCAATATTGTCATATTTTTTGAAATTTTCTCAAAATCTATGTGTTACCTCCTACGAAAATATTGAGTTTTAAACGGTCTATATACTGAAGCCTATGATCTTTAGTGTTGTTCTAAAATTTCTAAACACATTCTATATTTGTATTAATGTATATGAAACTATCTTTAATGGTATATTGGCATCGTTTTAATTTTTTATCAATTAATTTAGTAAAACTTCATAATATTCCCTAAATTGGTGGAGTGACCACTATAAAATCGTTATTCTTTAAAAAAAAAACGGAGAAAACAAAGATTCCAAACCTCTTTGAAAGTCATCGTATGTTTTTTCAGGATGCAACTATGCATTAAAAAATATTGTAATATTTTTTGAATTTTGTCTCATAATCTATGTATTAACCCCGGCGAAAATATTGAGTTTTTCAGTAAATGCTCTATATACTAAGCCTATGATCTTTAGTATTGTTTTAAAATTTTTAAACATGTTTTATATTTGTATTAATGTATATTAAACTTTCTTTTATTGTACATGGGCATCGTCTCAATTTTTTTATCAATTAATTTAGTAAAACTTTATAATACTCCCTAAATCAGCAGATTAACCACTATAAAATCGATATTCCCTAGAAAAACGTAGACAACAAAGGTTCCAAACCTCTTTGACATTCATAATATGTTTGTGCAGGATGCAACTATGCACTAAAACAATATTTTCATATTTTTTTATTTTTTCTCAAAATCTAGGTGTTCTACGAAAATATTGAGTTTTTTTTGGTAAATGGTCTATATACTGAAGCCTATGATATTTAGTGTTGTTTTAAAATTTCTAAACACATTTTATATTTGTATTAATGTATATTAAACTCTCTTTCATGGTACGTGGACATCATTTTTATTTTTTATCAATTAATTATTGAATTTCATCATATGTTGGTGCAGGATGCAACTATGCATTAAAACAGTAACGTCATATTTTTGAATTTTTCTCAAAATCAATGTGTAACCCATACGAAAATATTGAGTTTTCGGTAAATGCTCTATATACCGAAGCCTATGATCTTTAGTGTTGTTTTAAAATTTCTAAACACATTCTACATTTGTATTAATGTATATTAAACTCTGTTTCAGGTTACATGGGCCTCGTTTTAATTTTTTATCAATTAATTTAGTAAAACTTCATAATACTCTCTAAATTAGTGACCTAGCCACTATAAAATGACTATTCTCTCGAGAAACGGAGACAAAAAAGGTTCCAAACCTCTCTGACCATCTTCATATGTTAGTGCAGGATGCAAACATGCATTAAAACAATATTGTCTTATTTTTTGAATTTTTCTCAAAATCTATGTGTTAACCCCTACGAAAATATTGAGTTTTAAATGGTCTATACACTAAAGCATATGATCTTTAGTGTTGTTTTAAAATTTCTAAACACATTCTATATTTGTATTAATGTATATGAAACTATCTTTAATGGTATATTGGCATCGTTTTAATTTTTTAACAATTAATTTAGTAAAACTTCATAATATTCCCTAAATTGGTGGACTAACCACTATAAAATCGATATTCTCTAGAAAAACGAAGATAGCAAATGTTTCAAACCTCTTTGACATTCATCATATGTTTGTGCGGGATGCAACTATGCATTAAAACAATATTGTCATATTTTTTTAATTTTTCTCAAAATCTATGTGTTAACCCATACGAAAATATTGAGTTTTTGGGTAAATGGTCTATATACTGAAGCCTATGATCTTTAGTATTGTTTTAAAATTACTAAACACGTTTTATATTTGTATTAATGTATATTAAACTCTCTTTCATGGTACGTGGACATGGTTTTAATTTTTTATCAATTAGTTTAGTAAAACTTCATAATACTCCCAAAATTGGTGGAATAACCACTATAAAATCGGTATTCTATGGAGAAACGGAGACAACAAAGGTTTCAAACCTCTTTGAATTTCATCATACGTTGGTGCAGCATGCAACTATGCATTAAAACTATATTGTCATTTTTTTTTTTAATTTTTCTCAAAATCTATGTGTTAACCCCCTACGAAAATATTGAGTTTTTCGGTAAATGTTCTATATACTGAAGCCTATGATCTTTAGTGTTGCTTTAAAATTTCTAAACACATTCTACATTTGTGTTAATATATATTAAACTCTCTTTCAGGGTACATGAGCCACGTTTTATTTTTTAATCAATTAATTTAGTAAAACTTCATAATACTCCATAAATTGGTAGACTAACCAATATAAAATCGCAATTCTCTAGAGAAACGGAGACAACAAAAGTTCCAAACCTCTCTGACCTTCATCATATGTTAGTGCAGGATGCAAATATGCATTAAACCAGTATTGTCTTATTTTTTTAAATTTTATCAAAATCTATGTATTAACCCCCTACGAAAATATTGAGTTTTAAACGGTCTATATACTGAAGCCGATTATCTTTAGTGTTGTTCTAAAATTTCTAAACACATTCTATATTTGTATTAATGTATATTAAACCCTATTTCATGGTGCATGAGCATCGTTTTAATTTTTTATCAATTAATTTAGTAAAACTTCATAATACTCCATAAATTGGTGGAGTAACTACTATAAAATCGTTATTTAAAAAAAAACGAAGACAACAAAGATTCCAAACCTCTTTGACATTCATCGTATGTTTTTCCAGGATGCAACTATGCATTAAAACAATATTGCAATATTTTTTGAATTTTGTCTCATAATCTATGTATTAACCCCTACGAAAATATTGAGTTTTTCAGTAAATGATTTATATACTGAAGCCTATGATCTTTAGTGTTGCTTTAAAATTTCTAAACACATTCTACATTTGTGTTAATATATATTAAACTCTCTTTCAGGGTACATGAGCCACGTTTTATTTTTTAATCAATTAATTTAGTAAAACTTCATAATACTCCATAAATTGGT
>NC_027749.1:52015526-52018485 GCF_000695525.1 Brassica oleracea var. oleracea
GTCATATTTTTGAATTTTTCTCAAAATCTATGTGTTAACTCCTACGAAAATAATGAGTTTTTCAGTAAATGTTATATATATTGAAGCCTATGATCTTTAGTGTTGTTTTATAATTTCTAAACACATTTTATATTTGTATTAATGTATATTAAACTCTCTTTCATGGTACATGGGCATCTTTTAATTTTTTATCAATTAATTTAATAAAACTTCGTAATACTCCCTAAATTGGTGGACTAACCACTGTAAAATCGCTATTATCTAGAGAAACGTAGACCACAAAGGTTCCAAACCTCTTTGAGCTTCATCATATGTTAGTGCAGGATGCAACTATGCATTAGAATAGTATTGTCATATTTTTGAATTTTTCTCAAAATCTATGTGTTAACTCCTACGAAAATAATGAGTTTTTCAGTAAATGTTATATATATTGAAGCCTATGATCTTTAGTGTTGTTTTATAATTTCTAAACACATTTTATATTTGTATTAATGTATATTAAACTCTCTTTCATGGTACATGGGCATCGTTTTAATGGTTTATTAATTAATTTAGTACAACTTCATAATACTACATAAATTGGTTGATTAACCACTATAAATCGATATTCTCTAAAGAAACGGAGACAACAAAAGTTCCAAACCTCCTTAACTTTCATCATAGGTTAGTGTAGGATGCAATTATTCATTAAAACAATATTGTCATATTTTTTTTTATTTTTCTCAAAATCTATATGTTAACCTCTGAGAAAATATTGAGTTTTTCGATAAATGCTCTATATACTGAAGCCTATGATATTTAGTGTTGTTTTAAAATTTCTAAACACGTTCTAGATTTTTATTAATATATATTAAACTCTCTTTCATGGTACATGGGCATCTTTTAATTTTTTATCAATTAATTTAATAAAACTTCGTAATACTCCCTAAATTGGTGGACTAACCACTGTAAAATCGCTATTATCTAGAGAAACGTAGACCACAAAGGTTCCAAACCTCTTTGAGCTTCATCATATGTTAGTGCAGGATGCAACTATGCATTAGAATAGTATTGTCATATTTTTGAATTTTTCTCAAAATCTATGTGTTAACTCCTACGAAAATAATGAGTTTTTCAGTAAATGTTATATATATTGAAGCCTATGATCTTTAGTGTTGTTTTATAATTTCTAAACACATTTTATATTTGTATTAATGTATATTAAACACTCCTTCTTGGTACATAGGCATCGTTTTAATTGTTTATCAATTAATTTAGTAAAACTTCATAATACTGCCTAAATTGGTGGATTAACCACTATAAAATCAATATTCTCTAGAGAAACGGAGACAACAAAGGTTCCAAACCTCTTTAACTTTCATCATACGTTAGTGCAAGATGAAATTATTCTTTAAAACAATATCGTCATATTTTTGAATTTTTCTCAAAATCTATGTATTAACCGCTACGAAAATATTGAGTTTTTTGGTAAATGCTTTATATACTGAAGCCTATTATCTTTAGTGTTTTAGAAATTTTAAACACATTCTACATATGTATTAATGTATATTAAACTCTCTTTCAGGGTACATGTGCCTCGTTTTAATTTTTTAATCAAAAATTTAGTAAAACTTCGCAATATTCCCTAAATTGGTGGACTCACCACTATAAAATCACTATTCTCTAGAGAAACATAGACAACAAAAGTTCAAAAACTATTTGACCTTCATCATATGTTAGTGTAGGATCCAAATATTCATTAAAACAGTATTATCTTATTTTTTAAATTTTTCTCAAAATCTATATGTTAACCCCTACGAAAATATTGAGTTTTTCGGTAAATGGTCTATATACTGAAGCCTATGATCTTTTGTGTTGTTTTAAAATTTCTAAGCATATTTTATATTTGTATTAATGTATATTAAACTCTATTTCATGGTGCATGGGCATCGCTTTAATTTTTATCAATTAATTTAGTAAAACTTCACAATACTTCTTAAATTGGTGGAGTAAACCCTATAGAAATTACTATTCTCTAGAGAAACGGAGACAACAAAGGTTTCAAACCTCTTTGTCTTTCATCCTATGTTAGTGCATGATGCAACTATGCATTAAAACAATATTGTCATATTTTTGAATTTTTCTCAAAATCTATGTGTTAACCCCTACGAAAATAATGAGTTTTTTTGGTAAATGCTCTATATATTGAAGCCTATTTTAGTGTTGTTTTCAAATTTTTAAACATATTTATATTTGTATTAATGTATATTAAACACTCTTTCTTTCATGGTACATGAGCATCGTTTTAATTGTTTATCAATTAATTTAGTAAAACTTCATAATACTACCTAAATTGGTGGATTAACCACTATAAAAACAATATTCTCAAGAGAAACGGAGACAACAAAGGTTCCAAACCTCTTTAACTTTCATCATACGTTAGTGCAGGATGTAATTATTATTTAAAACAATATCGTCATCATTTTGAATTTTTCTCAAAATCTATGTGTTAACCGCTACGAAAATATTGAGTTTTTCGGTAAATGTTCTATATACAGAAGCCTATGATCTTTATTGTTTTAGAAATTTTAAACACATTCTACATATGTATTAATGTATATTAAATTCTTTTTCAGGGTACATGTGCCTCGTTTTAATTTTTTATCAAATGTTTTTGTAAAACTTCACAATATTCCCTAAATTGGTGGACTCACCACTATAAAATCACTATTCTTTAGAGAAACGGAAGACAAAAAAAGTTTCAAAACTATTTGGCCTTCATCATATGTTAGTGTAGGATCCAAATATTCATTAAAACAGTATTGTCTTATTTTTCATTTTTTTTCTCAAAATCTATATGTTAACCCCTACTAAAATATTGAGTTTTTCGGTAAATGGTCTATATACTGAAGCCTATGATCTTTAGTGTTGTTTTAAAATTTCTAAACACATTTTATATTTGTATTAATGTATATTAAAC
>NC_027749.1:52018578-52020353 GCF_000695525.1 Brassica oleracea var. oleracea
TAACCACTATAAAATCGCTATTCTCTAGAGAGACGGAGACAACAAAGGTCCAAACCTCTTTGACATTCGTCATATGTTCGTGCAGGATGCAACTATGCATTAAAACAATATTGTTATATTTTTTTCATTTTTCTCAAAATCTATGTGTTAACCCCAACGAATATATTGAGTTTTTCAGTAAATGGTCTATATACTGAAGCCTACGATCTTTAGTGTTGTTTTAAAAATTTTAAACACATTTTTATATTTGTATTAATGTATATTAAACTCTCTTTCATGGTACGTGGGCATCACTTTATTTTTTATCAATTAATTTAGCAAAATTTCATAATACTCTCTAAATTGGTGGAGTAAACCCTATAAAATTGTTATTCTCTAGAGAAACGGAGACAACAAAGGTTTCAAACCTCTTTGACCTTCATCATCATATGTTAGTTCAGGATGCAAATATGCATTAAAATAGTATTGTTATATTTTTGAATTTTTCTTAAAATCTCTGTGTTAACTCCTACGAAAATATTAAGTTTTTCGGTAAATGCTCTATATACTGAAGCCTATGATCTTTAGTGTTGTTTAAAAAAATTTAAACACATTCTACGTTTGTATTAATGTATATTAAACACTCTTTCAAGGTACATGGGCGTCACTAAACAATATTTTCATATTTTTTAAATTTTCTCAAAATCTATGTGTTAACCCCCTACGAAAATATTGAGTTTTTCGGTAAATGCTCTATATACTGAAGCCTATGATCTTTAGTGTTGTTTTAAAAAATTTAAAGACATTCTACATTTGTATTAATCTATATTAAACTCTTTTTCAGGGTACATGAGCCTTGTTTTAATTTTTTATCAATTAATTTAGTAAAACTTCATAATACTTCCTAAATTGGTGGAGTAACCACTATAAAATCGCTATTCTCTTGAGTAACGGAGATAACAAAGGTTCCAAATCTCTTTGACCTTCATTATATGTTAGTGCATGATGCAAATATGCATTAAAACATTATTGTCTTATTTTTTGAATTTTTTCTCAAAATCAATGTGTTAACAATTCCTACGAAAATATTGAGTTTTTCGTTAAATGGTCTATATACTGAAGCCTATGATCTTTAGTGTTGTTTTAAAATTTCTAAACACATTTTATATTTGTATTAATGTATATTAAACTCTCTTTCATGGTATATGGGTATCGTTTTAATTGTTTATCAATTAATTTAGTAAAACTTTCATAATACTACCTATTGGTGGATTAACCACTATAAAATCGATATTCTCCAGAGAAACGGAGACAACAAAGGTTCCAAACCTCTTTAACTTTCATCATATGTTAGTGCATGATGCAATTATTCATTAAAACAATATTGTCATATTTTTTTAATTTTTCTCAAAATCTATGTGTTAACAACACTTACGAAAATATTGAGTTTTTCGGTAAATGCTCTATATACTGAAGCCTATGATATTTAGTGATGGTTTAAAAATTTCTAAAAGCATTCTATATTTTTCTTAATATATATTAAACTCTCTTTCATGGTACATGAGCATCTTTTAATTTTTTTATCAATTAATTTAATAAAACTTTGTAATAATACCTAAATTGGTGGACTAACCATTGTAAAATCGCTATTCTCTAGAGAAATGGAGACCACAAAGGTTACAAACCTTTTTGACCTTCATCATACGTTAGTAACGTATAGGATGAAACTATTCATCAAAACAATATTGCTATATTTTTGGAATTTTCTCAAAATCTATGTGTTAACCCATACGAAA
>NC_027749.1:52020453-52032523 GCF_000695525.1 Brassica oleracea var. oleracea
TAAATGCTCTATATACTGAAGCCTATGATATTTAGTGATGTTTTAAATATTTCTAAACGCATTCTATATTTTTCTTAATATATATTAAACTCTCTTTCATGGTACATGGGCATCTTTTAATTTTTTTTATCAATTAATTTAATAAAACTTCGTAATAATCCCTAAATTGGTGGACTAACCATTGTAAAATCGCTATTCTCTGGAGAAATGGAGACCACAAAGGTTACAAACCTCTTTGATCTTCATCATACGTTAGTAACATATAGGATGCAACTATTCATCAAAACAGTACTGTTTTATTTTTGGAATTTTCTCAAAATCTATGTGTTAACCAATACGAAAATATTGAGTTTTTTGGTAAATTCTCTATATACTGAAGCCTATGATCTTTAGGGTTGTTTTAAAATTACTAAACATATTTTATATTTGTATTAATGTATATTAAACTCTCTTTCAACATACATTGGCATCGTCTTAATTTTTCATCAATTAATTTAGTAAAACTTCATAATACTCCCTAAATTGGTGGAATAACCACTATAAAATCGTTATTCTCTAGAGAGACGGAGACAACAAAGGTCCAAACCTCTTTGACATTCATCATATGTTCGTGCAGGATGCAACTATGCATTAAAACAATATTGTTATATTTTTTTCATTTTTCTCAAAATCTATGTGTTAACCCCAACGAATATATTGAATTTTTCAGTAAATGGTCTATATACTGAAGCCTACGATCTTTAGTGTTGTTTTAAAAATTTTAAACACATTTTTATATTTGTATTAATGTATATTAAACTCTCTTTCAACATACATTGGCATCGTCTTAATTTTTCATCAATTAATTTAGTAAAACTTCATAATACTCCCTAAATTGGTGGAATAACCACTATAAAATCGTTATTCTCTAGAGAGACGGAGACAACAAAGGTCCAAACCTCTTTGACATTCATCATATGTTCGTGCAGGATGCAACTATGCATTAAAACAATATTGTTATATTTTTTTCATTTTTCTCAAAATCTATGTGTTAACCCATACGAAAATATTGAGTTTTTCGGTAAATTCTCTATATACTGAAGCCTATGATCTTTAGGGTTGTTTTAAAATTACTAAACATATTTTATATTTGTATTAATGTATATTAAACTCTCTTTCATGGTAATTGGGCATCACTTTAATTTTTATCAATTAATTTAGCAAAACTTCATAATACTCTCTAAATTGGTGGAGTAAACCCTATAAAATTGTTATTCTCTAGAGAAACGGAGACAACAAAGGTTTCAAACCTCTTTGACCTTCATCATCATATGTTAGTTCAGGATACAAATATGCATTAAAATAGTATTGTCATATTTTTGAATTTTTCTTAAAATCTATGTGTTAACTCCTACGAAAATATTAAGTTTTTCGGTAAATGCTCTATATACTGAAGCCTATGATCTTTAGGGTTGTTTTAAAATTACTAAACACATTTTATATTTGTATTAATGTATATTAAACTCTCTTTCATGGTAATTGGGCATTACTTTAATTTTTATCAATTAATTTAGCAAAACTTCATAATACTCTATAAATTGGTGGAGTAAACCCTATAAAATTGTTATTCTCTAGAGAAACGGAGACAACAAAGACCACTATAAAATCGATATTCTCTAGAGAAACGGAAACAACAAAGGTTCCAAACCTCTTTGACTTTCATCATATGTTAGCGCAGGATGCAATTATGCATTAAAACAATATTTTCATATTTTTCTCAAAATCTTTGTGTTTAACCCCGTCGAAAATATTGAGTTTTTCGGCAAATGATCTATATACTAAAGTCTATGATCTTTAGAGTTGTTTTAAAATTTCTAAAACATTATATAATTGTATTAATGTATATTAAACTCTATTTCATGGTACATGAGCATTGTTTTAATTTTTTTATCAATTAATTTAGTAAAACTTGATAATACTCCCTAAATTGGTGGAATAATCGCTATAAAATCGCTTTTCTCTAGAGAAACGGAGACAAAAAAGGTTCCAAACCTCTTTGATATTCATCATATGTTTGTACATGATGCAACTATGCATTAAAACAATATTGTCATATTTTTTAATTTTTTCTCAAAACCTATGTGTAACACCCTACGAAAATATTGAGTTTTTCGGTAAATGGTCTATATACTGAAGCTTATGATTTTTAGTGTGGTTTAAAAAATTTTAAACACATTTTATACTTTTATTAATGTATATTAAACTCTCTTTTATGGTACATGGGCATCGTTTTAATTTTTTGTCAATTAATTTAGTAAAACTTCATAATACTACCTAAATTGGTGGATAAACCACTATAAAATCGGTATTCTCTAGAGAAACGAAGACAACAAAGGTTCCAAACCTCTTTGACTTTCATCATATGTTAGTTCAGGGTGAAATTATGCATTAAAACAATATTTTCATATTTCTCTCAAAATCTATGTGTTAACCCCACTACGAAAATATTGAGTTTTTCGGTAAATGCTCTATATACTAAAGCCTATGATCTTTAGTGTTGTTTCAAAATTTCTAAACACCTATTATATTTGTATTAATGTATACTAAACTTTATTTCAAGGTACATGGGCATCGCTTTAATTTTCTATCAATTAATTTAGTAATACTTCAAAATACTCCTTAAATTAGTGGACTAACCACTAATAAAATCGATATCTCTTGAGAAACGGAGATTAACAAAGGTTCCAAACCTCTTTGAATTTCATCATATGTTAGTACAAAATACAACTATGCATTAAAACAGTATTGTCATTTTTTTGAATTTTTCTCAAAATCTATGTGTTAACCCCTACAAAAATATACATTTTTTTGGGTAAATGCTCTATATACTGAAGCCTATGATCTTTAGTGTTGTTTCAAAATTTCTAAACACCTATTATATTTGTATTAATGTATACTAAACTTTATTTCAAGGTACATGGGCATCGCTTTAATTTTCTATCAATTAATTTAGTAATACTTCAAAATACTCCTTAAATTAGTGGACTAACCACTAATAAAATCGATATCTCTTGAGAAACGGAGATTAACAAAGGTCTCATATGTTTGTGCAGGATGCAACTATGCATTAAAACAGTATTGTCGTTTTTTTTTGTTTTTTCTTCAAATCTATGTGTTAACCCCTACGAAAATATTGAGTTTTTCGGTAAATGGTCTATATACTGAAGCCTATGATATTTAGTGTCGTTTTAATATTTCTAAACACATTTTATATTTGTATCAATGTATATTAAACTCCCTTTCATGGTACGTGAGCATCTTTTTAATTTTTTATCAATTAAGTTAGTAAAACTTCATAATACTCCTTAAATTGGTGGAATAACCACTATAAAATCGCTATTCTCTAGAGAAACTGAGACAACAAAGGTTCCAAACCTCTTTGACATTCATCATATGTTTGTCCAGGATGCAACTATGAATTAAAACAGTATTGTCATATTTTTTTAATTTTTCTCAAAATCTATGTGTTAACCCCCTACGAAAATTACATTTTTTTGGGTAAATGCTCTATATACTGAAGCCTATGATCTTTAGTGTTGTTTTAAAAACTTTAAACACATACTACATTTGTATTAATGTATATTAAACTCTCTTTTATGGTACATGGGCATCGTTTTAATTTTTTCTTTAATTTTCTATCAATTAATTTAGTAATACTTCAAAATACTACTTAAATTGGTGGACTAACCACTAATAAAATCGATATTCTCTAGAGAAACGGAGATTAACAAAGGTTCCAAACCTCTTTGACTTTTATCATATGTTAGTACAAAATACAACTATGCATTAAAACAGTATTGTTATGTTTTTGAATTTTTCTCAAAATCTATGTGTTAACCCTTACAAAAATATAAAATTTTTGGGTAAATGCTCTATATACTGAAGCCTATGATCTTTAGTGTTGTTTTAAAAACTTTAAACACATTCTACATTTGTATTAATGTATATTAAACTCTCTTTCAGGGTACATGGGCCTCGTTTTAGTTTTTTATCAATTAATTTTGTAAAACTTCATAATACTCCCGAAATTAGTGGATTAACCACTATAAAATCGCTATTCTATAGAGAAACGGAGACAACAAATGTTCCAAACCTCTTTGACATTCCTCATATGTTTGTGCAGGATACAACTATGCATTAAAACAATATTGTCGTTTTTTTTAAATTTTTTTCAAAATCTATGTGTTAACCATTTCGAAAATATTGTGTTTTTCGGTAAATGGTCTATATACTGAAGCCTATGATATTTAGTGTTGTTTTAAAATTTCTAAACACATTTTATATTTGTATTAATGTATATTAAACTCTCTTTCATGGTACGTGAGCATCTTTTTAATTTTTTATCAATTAATTTAGTAAAATTTCATAATACTCCTTAAATTGGTGGAATAACCACTATAAAATCGCTTTTCTCTAGAGAAACTGAGACAACAAAGGTTCCAAACCTCTCTGACATTCATCATATGTTTGTCCAGGATGCAACTATGAATTAAAACAATATTGTCATATTTGTTTTTCTCAAAATCTATTTGTTAACCCCTACGAAAATATTGAGTTTTTCGGTAAATGGTCTATATACTGAAGCCTATGATCTTTAGTGTTGTTTTAAAAATAATCTTATGTATTAATGTATTTTAAACTATTTTTCATGGTACATGGGCATCGTTTTAATCGTTTATCAATTAATTTAGTAAAACTTCATAATACTACTTAAATTGGTGGACTAACCACTAATAAAATCGATATTCTCTAGAGAAACGGAAACAAAAAAGGTTCCAAACCTCTTAAATTTTCATCATTTATTAGTGCATGATGCAACTATGCATTAAAACAGTATTATCATATTTTTGAAATTTTCTCAAAATCTATGTGTTAACCCCTACGAAAATATTGAGTTTTTCGGTAAATGGTCTATATACTGAAGCCTATGATCTTTAGTGTTGTTTTAAAATTTCTAAACTTTTCATGGTACATGGGCATCGTTTTAATCGTTTATCAATTAATTTAGTAAAACTTCATAATACTACCTAAATTGGTGGACTAACCACTAATAAAATCGATATTCTCTAGAGAAACGGAAACAAAAAAGGTTCCAAACCTCTTAAATTTTCATCATTTATTAGTGCATGATGCAACTATGCATTAAAACAGTATTATCATATTTTTGAAATTTTCTCAAAATCTATGTGTTAACCCCTACGAAAATATTGAGTTTTCGATAAATGTTCTATATATTTAGTGTTGTTTTAAAATTTCTAAACACATTCTATATTAGTATTAATGTATATTAAACTCTCTTTCATGGTACATGAGAATCACTTTAATTTTTATTAATTAATTTAGTAAAACTTCACATTCTATATTAGTATTAATGTATATTAAACTCTCTTTCATGGTACATGAGAATCACTTTAATTTTTATTAATTAATTTAGTAAAACTTCATAATACTCCCTAAATTGGTGGACTAACCACTATAAAATCGCTATTTTCTATAGAAACGGAGACAACAAATTTTACAAACCTCTTTGACCTTCATCGTATGTTAGTGCATGATGCAAATATTCATTAAAACAGTATTGTCATATTTTTTAAATTTTCCTCAAAATCTATGTGTTAACCCCTATAAAAATATTGAATTTTTTGGTAAATGGTCTATATACTGAAGCCTATGATCTTTAGTGTTGTTTTAAAAAATTTAAATACATTCTACATTTGTATTAATGTATATTAAACTCTCTTTCATGGTACATTAGCATCGTTTAAATTTTTTATCAATTAATTTAGTAAAACTTCATAATACTCCCTAAATTGGTGGACTAACCACTATAAAATTGCTATGTTCTAGAGAAACGGAGACAAAAAAGGTTCCAAACCTCTTTGATTTTCATCATTTATTAGTGCATGATGCAACTATGCATTAAAATAGTATTATCATATTTTAAAATTTTTCTCAAAATCTATGTGTTAACCCCTACGAAAATATTGAGTTTTCGGTAAACGGTTAATATACTGAAGCCTATAATCTTATGTATTAATGTATTTTAAACTATCTTTCATGGTACATGGGCATCGTTTTAATTGTTTATCAATTAATTTAGTAAAACTTCATAATACTCCCTAAATTGGTGGACTAACCACTATAAAATTGCTATGTTCTAGAGAAACGGAGACAAAAAAGGTTCCAAACCTCTTTGATTTTCATCATTTATTAGTGCATGATGCAACTATTATTAAAACAATATAGTCATTTGAATTTTTCTCAAAATCTATGTGTTAACCCCTACGAAAATATTGAGTTTTTCGGTAAATGTTCAATATATTTAGTGTTGTTTTAAAATTTCTAAATACATTCTATATTAGTATTTATGTATATTAAACTCTCTTTCATGGTACATGAGAATCATTTTAATTTTTTATTAATTAATTTAGTAAAACTTCATAATACTCCCTAAATTGGTGGACTAACGACTATAAAATCGCTATTTTCTATGGAAACGGAGACAACAAATGTTACAAACCTCTTTGACCTTCATCGTATGTTAGTGCATGATGCAAATATTCATTAAAACAGTATTTTCATATTTTTTAAATTTTTCTCAAAATATATGTGTTAACCCCTACAAAAATATTGATTTTTTCGGTAAATGGTCTATATACTGAAGCCTATGATCTTTAGTGTTGTTTTAAAAAATTTAAACACATTCTACATTTGTATTAATGTATATTAAACTCTCTTTCAGAGTACATGGGCCTCGTTTTAATTTTTTATCAATTAATTTAGTAAAACTTCATAATACTCTCTAAATTGGTGGATTAACCACTATAAAATCGCTATTATCTAGTGAAACGGAGACAACAAATGTTACAAACCTCTTTGATTTTCATCGTATGTTAGTTTATGATGCAAATATTCATTAAAACAGTATTGTCATATTTTTTAATTTTTCTCAAAATCTATGTGTTAACCCTTACGAAAATATTGAGTTTTCGGTAAACGGTTAATATACTGAAGCCTATAATCTTATGTATTAATGTATTTTAAACTATCTTTCATGGTACATGGGCATCGTTTTAATTGTTTATCAATTAATTTAGTAAAACTTCATAATACTCTCTAAATTGGTGGATTAACCACTATAAAATCGCTATTATCTAGTGAAACGGAGACAACAAATGTTACAAACCTCTTTGATTTTCATCGTATGTTAGTTTATGATGCAAATATTCATTAAAACAGTATTGTCATATTTTTTAATTTTTCTCAAAATCTATGTGTTAACCCTTACAAAAATATTGAGTTTTTCGGTAAATTGTCTATATACTGAAGCCTATGATCTTTAGTGTTATTTTAAAATTTCTAAACACATTTTATATTTGTATTAATGTATATTAAACTCTCTTTCATGGTACATGAGCATCGTTTTAATTTTTTATCAATTAATTTAGTAAAACTTCATAATATTCCCTAAATTGGTGGACTAACCACTATAAAATCGCTATTCTTTAGAGAAACGGAGATAACAAAGGTTTCAAATCTCTTTGACTTTCATTGTATGTTAGTGGATGATGCAACTATGCATTAAATCAATATTGTCATGTATTATTGTTTATGCCAAATATTTCATTATATGTTATTTATGTATCAATGCTATCAGATACAAACTAAACTCGATTAAAAGTTGTATTGGATCCGGACTTTCGGCTTAAAGAAAAAGCAAGCTAGTAAGGATAATGTTCAATTAAGGTCTCTTTGTTATAGGGCTACGACACATAAACAATCTTTAACAATGTTCGTTTGAAAGGACGATCAGACGTACTCTTTCTTACACATTAGTCTACTATTATGTTTTGGTAAACGGTATTGCTGCAAAGGTTTGCTTTGTATAAAACTCTAAAACACCGAAACGCTTCCATTATGTTCACGTTTTGGTGTCTTTATTGACTTTTAGATTCATTTCATTGTTATGCCATTACAGCTGCAGGTTCAGGCTATAACGCTAAAGCTTCAAAATGGTCAACATAGGCAGAGCTTTAAGTCATTCGTATCACTGAGACTTGTGTTTACTAAAACTTCATTTGCATTTGTTTTGGTTCTTTGTATTCTTTATTTTGGATTTATTTCGTTAAATGTAGGTTCAGGAGATGAAACGCAGAAGCTGCAACACTCGAGATAGACAGAATCTTTGGTCTAGCTTCATTGTTCAGAGTGTTGGTTTATTCGGTTTAGTAGAAATGTGAATGAAGAAGTTGTGATGACTATAAAATTACAGTTTGGTTATGTACTTATGTAATTGCTTTCTTTTTGTTTTTTTGGACAACACTTATGTAATTGCTAAACTTCAGTTAAGTTTGGATTAACAACAAGATATGTCCGTACAATGTTTTTTGGATTAACGACAGAATCTTTGGCCTAGCTTCATTGTTCAGAGTGTTGGTTTATTCGGTTTAGTAGAAATGTGAACGAAGAAGTTGTGATGAATATATAAAATTACAATTTGGTTATGTACTTATCTCCGCTCCATTTTTTCCTCTAAGATGAACTAAAAGTGAATATAGAGCTCCATTTTTTCCTCTAAGATGAACTAAAAGTGAATATGGAGTAAGGAATGCTCTAACCCAAGTCCATATCTCACTCCATAATGAAATTTACTCCATAAATAGAATAATCTATTTTTTTTGTTGGAAATTGAATAGGATTTGAATAATTTTACTCCATTTTTATTTTTACTCTATTTTTTTTAAAAAAATGGAGTTTTACATTGGAGATGCTCTTATGTTATTGCTTTCTTTTTGTTTTTTTTTTGGACAACACTTATGTAATTGCTAAACTTCAGTTAAGTTTGGATTAACAACAAGATATATCCGTACAATGTAGTCTGGCTTCTTCTAGTAGAGACCCAAGAACTTCCACCATACAGATCCAACAGATCCCCAAATGACTGCTTGTAATAGAGCCATCACGAACCCTAGCCTAAACATGTCTTTCAGATCTACGTAGCCAGCTGCGAATCCAAACAAAACACAACAAAAAATGTAATTACTATATAAATGTTCAATTAAGAAAAAAATAAGACAAGAGAAAGAGAACAAACCTCCATAGTATAAAGCAGCTGGTCCACTACTATAATGAGCCAACGCACCAGAAAGATTGTTATTAAACGCCAAACAAAGAGCCGCTAAAACCCCGGGAACACCGGCAGCTATCTGCATGGCCAAGAAAGCTGGATAGAGAGCACCCGCGTGAGCCGTTTGGCTTGCGAATACGTAATGGAGCAGGAGATAAGAAGCCTGGAGAATAACAAACGAAGCAGGCCAAGTCAAGGAGAGTGTCTGCAGCAGTTTAGCCACACAATCAGACATCCAAGAAACCACCCCAAGGTTCGTTAGCTGTCCAGCCATACCGATCAAAACCGCAAACCAAGTGAGCGAGTCCCAAGCCGATTTGTCGCTTAGACAGTCGTTCCAGTTTATAACTCCTAATAGCAGAAGCATTGATAGACCGATCATCGCGGAGACAACGCTAGATACTCCTATTGCTTCTCCGAAAACCCATAGAGAGACGGTGAAGGCCATTGCACCGAGCATGATCCATTCGTTTTTAGTGATGGGACCTAACCTCTCCAGCTTCTTTGCAGCTGCAGCGGGAGCTTCTGGTGTGTGTTTCAGCTCAGGAGGGTAAAGTTTGTAGATGAGGAGAGGTGTGCAAAGAAGAGACGCAAAGGCGGGAACGCTCGCGGCTTTAAACCAAGAGACCCACGGATTTGAGAGAACCACACCAACTTCTCTAGCTAGTTTCAGACATAGCAAGTTTTGTGCAGCTGACGTGAGGAGAAGCGCACCAGAAGTCCCTGCACACTGTCACAGAGTACACAAACCTATCAACTGAAGTCATCAAGAGAGAGGGATATAGATTTTACTAGTCATGGGCATATTATCTTGAAACCCAAAAACCGAACCAAAAAAACCAAAATAGAAACCGGACCAAAAATTACAAAAACCCGAATAGTTTTTCTTTTTCTAGATTCAGAAAACCGAAACTAAACCGAACAAATACCTGAATATTTTAATTATAATAAAAAAATTAATTATTTTTAATTTTAATATATGTAAAATATAATTTATAAATAAAAAATACACAAAAAACACCGAACTATCCCAAGTATCTGAATTATCCAAGTATTTTTCTCGGTTGTTTAACTCAGGTTTCTAGGTTTTAAACCCGAACGAAACCCAAATAATTTCTAATTCGGTCCACTTTTGGTTTTATAGAGAGAAATAGAAACCCGACCATTATTACCCAAACCGATCCAATCCGAAAAAGGTTCGGAGTCGTTAGACCATATTTATATTTCTATATTTTCCTCTAAAATAGGAAAACTCTATTATAGAGGTAAAAATGTTCTAATGTATGTTTAGAGTTCCTCTATTCATAGGGGAAAGTATAGAGATATGCTATTCATAGGCCAAAAAATAATTTTTTTCTATATTTTCTTCTAAAATAAAGGAATTCTAATAGAGTCATACATCGGAGTTTTTTTAACTGATCTCTATTTCAGAGGAAATTATAGAGTTTTTTTAACTGATCTCTATTTCAGAGGAAATTATAGAGTTATACACACCCCAATCCAAAAACCGAATAACCAAAACCAATCCGAACCGAGAAATGGAATGCCTAGCTCTAGATTTTACCTGCAGTTGTGTCTGAATCAGAAAAGCACCCAGCTTTCTCGAAGACGAGTCACCGGGTCTACTCCCGGCGGAGAGAGACAGAGATTTGATCACGGGCAAGAAAACACCACCGGCTCTAGCCATAGTAGAGGGCATGATCAAACCCATAAACGTTTCACACAACACGAGACCGTACGACAGACCAAGAGTGCTTCTCCCTAGCCACTTCACGAAGTAGGTAGCGATCCTGTCGCCGAGTCCCGTCTTGACGAAGCCGCGAGCGAAGAAGAAGGAGATCGCGATTAGCCAGATGAGCTCGTTGGTGAAAGCGGCGAAAGCGGTTGAGAAAGGAAGCGTTCTGGTGACGATCGAAGCGGTTAGGCCGATGAAGGCCCATGCCCCGACGGGAAGTGGGCCGAGGACGAGGCCCGAGATCGTGAAGAGGAAGACTGAGAGTAGTTGCCATCCTTGTGGCGTCACTTGTTCGGGTCTAGGGATTAGGAATCTGACGATGAGACCTATTGAGATGGAGATTGCGACGGGAATCAGCTTAGCTCCTTGCGGCGGTGACGAAGATGAAGAAGAAGATTGAGGATTGTTCTGTATCTCCGGCGAGGACGAGGCGGAAGAAGCGGTGGCGCGTAGAGTGAGTCGAGGAGAGGAGGTGGAGAGTGATCGGACGGTTGGGGATGAGGTGTAAAGGGAGATCGGAGGGTGAGTAAGTGATAATGATAATGATCTGGAAGATGAACGGCGGAGAGAGAGATAAGAGAGTGATGAAGTAGCGGTGGTTGAGAGTGAACGGAGAGCGAAACTCTCCATCGTTGTACTGTTAATTCTCAGTTCTCTTCGAGGGAGATTGAGTTTATTACTTTTTAATATTTATTTATAATTTCTCCGTTTACAAGTACAGACGAATCTATCACCATGTCTGAACGACACATATGATAGTGATGTTTGTGGAGCTAAACTTACTTTTTGAGTTATTATTGTTAAGTTAGACATTCATGTTCCTCACTTCTCTATTTCTATCCCCATAGTTTATCTTTTAACAAAACACCCTCTCATGGCCTCATCAAATTTTGTTTACAAGATTGTCTGATTCTCTAGTTGCAAAATGGTTTATTGTCCGAGAAAGATTGCTTGATTCTCTAAGGTAAACGATGTATTTTCATATTAAGTATTGTAAAAAGAGAACAAAAACACTCGGTACCATCTTTGCAAGCTTCAAAAAACATCTTCTGGTAGGTTCAATAATGCTCTTAATAGAGACCCAAAAACGTCCACCAGAATGTTCCAACTAGGGGTGGGCGTTCGGGTACCCATTCGGGTTCGGTTCGGGTATATTCGGGTTTAGGGTT